>NC_140939.1:96053698-96061198 GCF_014529385.1 Adiantum capillus-veneris | reverse complement strand
AAACTTGACTAAGTATACTTAATTAGATGGCTGCTTTAGGAATGTGATGCGTATATAAATTAGCCCTATTGGCACCACTTTACCAAAACAATCATTTATCTCTTGACTTGACCTACCTAATCCAAGAGGATGGGTTGGGGCCAATAGCTCCTCATCTGGTAAAGCACATAATAGCTTATAATATTATATATAAATAACTCGCACGTGATTAAGTTAGATAGAGCAATGCGCAAGAGAACTCTCTTACCTGTATCCATATTATTGGCATGGATCTTTGCTCTAAATATGGTATTAGTGACGATATATAATCTACATATTACAATATTGATTATGTATGTTACCAGGATCTGACCCTATTTGGTGTAGATATATCTATAAGCCCTTTTGGCACCACTTTTACCGAAAGGTACCCTTTGAAAACATATTTGGGATTTTCTTGTGAACAAAAGATAATAATTTTTGCAAATGATCTAAACTTGCATTTGATTCTACTAGGTTAAGGTAGGGTTCCACATGGTGGGCCCTACCCCCCACCATGTGGAACCTCTCCTAGGGTTGGGGGAGGGCCACACACACACACACACACACACACACACACACACACACACACACACACACACAAATACTTGTGTCTTTTCTCTTACTTTGCCACTTTAATTAGAATGAAAAAGCTTCATTTTTATAAATAAAACCCCTTCATTTCTTCTCCCTTACATATCTAGTAAACCATCCATTACATGATAGCACAAACAACTATCACAGTAATAACAGGTGTTTGGACGCTCAACCAGAGGTAAGATACGGGTTGCCAAGACCACACCATACTCCATAGTGCGGGGAGTGCAATTAAAATACCCTCGGAGTGGCTGTCCATAACCACGATACAAAAAAATATTTTGTGGTGGAAGAAACTGCGCTAGCAGATATAACCGTTCTGAAAAACCTCGCTTCATTGAATGTTCTACATAATAATATTGTGCCCCTAAGCCCATGGCTTCTACCACCATCACTAGATGGATATTATTCTTAAAATGCTCTGAACCCCAAAGAGTCACCCGCGTCACTCTATCCTTATATGTCCACCACTTAGTCTGAGTAACTGATGTTCCTAAATGTGGAAATAAATGACGTTCATAACGGAGTAATGTTGTTCTCTTAGTAGACTCATTTGACTGTT
Source organism: Adiantum capillus-veneris (assembly GCF_014529385.1). Lineage (NCBI taxonomy): Eukaryota > Viridiplantae > Streptophyta > Polypodiopsida > Polypodiales > Pteridaceae > Adiantum > Adiantum capillus-veneris. Next base: position 96,060,021 of record NC_140939.1, on the reverse strand, counting down.
AAAGATGTGCAATGGATATAGCTAAAACCTGATCATCATTAGAAGTCATAGCAGATAAATATGTATGACACACTTGATAACAATAGTAGATGGGGGATGTAAAAACTCTCAGAAAGCTACTCAAGGCAGATTCTGTGCAGTCACCCTTTCAAAAAAAAAAAGCCCATATTTTATAGACCTACATTGATACCTGTACTCAATGATTATTACTTCAAAATTCCCAAAATAATTTACTCCCTCACATTATCTCACTTGGTAGTGATTGGCACATTGTCTACTCTTGTAATTTTTCCAATTTAAATGGCTTTCTGACTATAGTCGCATGAGAAATATCGGCAGTATGAGGTACTGATGGTCTTTTCCACCCAATGCTGGGAACAGTAGTGTGTTTTGGAAATATGTCTACCGAGTTTTTGACCGTTCGAAAGCAGGCAAGAATACCTTGCTATCTTCCAACTTTTTAAATAAAGCATATATGGCTCATAATAATGGTGTGTATGCCTTTGAATTTATTTGGGTTTTTATCCTCATTTACTTCAGGGTAAATTGTCCTTTGATGCTTAAATTATGTAGCGTCTATAAAAAATGTTGCAAAGCATTCTCTGTAGGTTACTACCGCACGTCTTCTTCTGCATAATATGAGAGTAGTAGCGAGCAAAAACTGTGCGAAGTGATCTTTGCACTCACCTCTCGCATCCGGATCCTATGCTATGTATAATCCCTAGATAGGGGTCTTGAATGCCGACCTCGATGGCTGGAATACCTGGCTGAATTCGGGCCCCTTGTGCTAAGGAGTAGCATCATCACCTATAAATACCTTTGAAGGTGAGTTCTTATGCTCACTTGGCATTGTGTTCTGTAACCGCTGTTGTGCGTTCAATTCTGGTTTGCTGTGGTGTCCTCATCATGCCCAAAAAAACTGAGAAAGTAGTGATGGATTCTTCGTCATCAAGTCTACAGGTTATTTGATGTTATCTTGAAGCTTTAAACAAAGTTGTGAGCTGGATAGTTTTTGCTAATGTGTGGACGGGGATTCTAATGGTTGAAATGCAGTAATTAAAAATCTGTTCAAATTGACTGTTTTTTCGATTATATCTAGGGTTATGAAAAATATGTTTAAAACTGATATATTTGAAGAAATTTGGGAAACTTAACTTGGCTTTTTGTTGCCAGATCTCGAGATGATAGGTTAAATGGTATGGCCAAGAATGGGGAAAATTTTGCTAATATTGTTTGTGCAATATATGTCCGTACATAATGGGTTGTCTATTAAATAGCTTGAAACTTGAAAGCATAGATTTTTTAGGCTAATTACTTACAGTGGGCATATTGCCTGTATTGGTTTGGTCACCAAATTTTGGACGTCCTAAGCTTAGCTATTTTGATTGTACCCTTTACCTACTATCTTTGGACAAAAGCATAGAGGTATTATTGCTTACATGCATGTTGTTTTATAGAAAAATTTGAAATGGTTCTCCGGCTTACTATGAAGACTGTCAATGAAATACTCATTGTATAATATGTACTCATTATTATGTGTGTAGGACCTTGTCACTGAGCCGATGTATGTCTCGTTGATTTTTTGGGTTTTTTGTCTTTGGCTGAGTAACTGGTTCCTGGGTAGTAGACATTCCGTATAAATCTTACTGAGTTTGACTCAAGACTTACTCATGAAAAAGATGCGGCACACACACACACACACACACAAAACTACTTGTGTTTTTTCTCTTGCTTTGCCACTTTAATTAGAATGAAAAAGCCTGATTTTTATAACTAAAAGCCCTTCCTTTCTTCTCCTTTACATATCTAGTAAACCATCCATTACATGATCGCACAAACAACTATCACAGTAATAACAGGTGTTTGGACGCTCAGCCAGAGGTCAGATACGGTTTGCCAAGACCACACCATACTCCATAGTGCGGGGAGTGCAATCAAAATACCCTCGGAGTGGCTGTCCATAACCACGATACAAAAAAATCTTTTGTAGTGGAAGAAAATACACTAGCAGATATAACCGTTCTAAAAAACCTCGCTTCATTGAATGTTCTACAGAATAAGATTGTGCCCCCTAAGCCCATGGCTTCTACTACCATCGCCAGAAATATATTATTCTTAAAATGCTCTCGATCCCAAAGAGTCACCCGCGTCACTCTATCCTTATATGTTCACCACTTAGTCTGAGTAACTGATGTTCCTAACTGCGGAAATAAATGACAATCATAACGGAGTAGTGTTGTTCTCTTAGTAGACTCATTTGACTGTTGAAGATGTGCAATGGATATAGCTAAAACCTGATCATCATTAGAAGTCATATCATATAAATATGTATGACACACCTGATAACAATAGTAGATGGGGGATGTAAAAACTCTCAGAAAGCTACTCAAGGCAGATTCTGTGCAGTCACCCTTTCAAAAAAAAAAAGCCCATCTTTTATAGACCTACATTGATACCTATACCCAATGATTATTACTTTGAAATTCCCAAAATACTTTACTCCCTCACATTATCTCACTTGGAAGTGATTGGCAAATTGTGTACTCTCGTAATTTGTCCAATTTAAATGGCTTTCTGACTATAGTCGCATGAGAAATATCGGCAGTATGAGGTACTGATGGTCTTTTCCACCCAATGCTGGGAACAATAGTGTGTTTTGTAAATATGTCTACCGAGTTTTTGACCATTCGAAAGCAAGCAAGAATACCTTGCTATCTTCCAACTTTTTAAATAAAGCATATATGGCTCATAATAATGGTTTGTATGCTTTGAATTTATTTGGATTTTTATCCTCATTTAATTTAGGGTAAATTGTCCTTTGATGCTTAAATTATGTAGCATCTGTAAAAAATGCCGCAAAGCATTCTCTGTAGGTTACTACCGCACGTCTTCTTCTGCATAATATGAGAGTAGTAGCGAGCGAAAACTGTGCGAAGTGATCTCTGCACTCACCTCTCGCATTCGGATCCTTTGCTGTGTATAATCAATAGATAGGGGGTCTTGAATGCCGACCTCGATGGCTGGAATACCTGGCTGAATTCGGGCCCCTTCTTCTCAGGAGTAGCATCATCACCTATAAATACCTTTGAAGGTGAGTTCTTATGCTCACTTGGCATTGTGTTCTGTAACCGCTGTTGTGCGTTCAATTCTGGTTTGCTGTGGTGTCCTCATCCTGCCCAAAAAAATTGAGAAAGTAGTGATGGATTCTTCGTCATCAAGTCTACAGGTTATTTGATGTTATCTTGAAGCTTTAAACAAAGTTGTGAACTGGATAGTTTTTGCTAATGTGTGGATGGGGATTCTAATGGTTGAAATACAGTAATTAAAAATCTGTTCAAATTAACCGTTTTTTCGATTATGTCTAGGGTTATGAAAAATATGTTTAAAACTGATATATTTGAAGAAATTTGGGAATGTTAACTTGACTTTTGGCTGCCAGATCTCGAGATGATAGGTTAAATGGTATGGCCAAGAATGGGGGAACATTTGCTAATATTGTTTGTGCAATATATGTCCGTACATAATGGGTTGTCTATTAAATAGCTTGAAACTTGAAAGCATAGATTTTTTAGGCTTATTACTTACAGTGGGCATATTGCCTGTATTGGTTTGGTCACCAAATTTTGGACGTCCTAAGCTTAGCTATTTTGATTGTACCCTTTACCTACTATCTTTGGACAAAAGCATAGAGATATTATTGCTTACATGCATGTTGTTTTATAGAAGAAGTTGAAATGGTTCTCCGGTTTACTATGAAGATTGTCAATGAAATATTGATTGTATAATATGTACTCATTATTATGTGTGTAGGACCTTGTCACTGAGCCGATGAATGTCTCGATGATTTTTTGGGTTGTTTGTCTTTGGCTGAGTAACTGGTTCCTGGGTAGTAGACATTCTGTATAAATATTACTGAGTTTGACTCAAGACTTACTCATGAAAAAGATGCGGCAAAACTTTGGTCCTTCTGGCTTGTACGAGTGTGGCTTTTATTAAGCCATGTATTTTTGCCCTGGCTTATCGTACAGGTTGGCTTCTTAACCTAGTTGACTAGCTAACTTTGTTTTGACTTTCTTGAAGTCTTGAAAACAATATATGCTTGTAAGTTTGGCTTAAATCTATGGCATGAGAAGTAGGTCGACTGGTATACTAGATGAAATTGGTGTAATTTGACTGTAGCCAATTGCTGCCAGAGCTCGAGACTTAAATATGGTGTCTCTGTATAATTACTATGATTCTACTAGGCAAGATAAAATTTGCTGTGGTTGATGATGTTGTTCTTATCCATGTAAAGTGGTTTTTGTTTAGATGCTTGAAACTTGAAAACAATTTTGTTTTTGTCTGGTTTTTTTCTTATAGGATGTAACTTAGGTGGCTATAATCATCATCACCTATAAATACCTTTGAATGTGAGTTCTTATGCTGACTTGGCATTGTATTCTGTAATCGCTGTTGTGCGTTCAATTCTGGTTTACTGCGGTGTCCTCATCATGCCCAAAAAAACTGAGAAAGTAGTGATGGATTCTTCGTCATCAAGTCTACAGGTTATTTGATGTTATCTTGAAGCTTTAAACAAAGTTGTGAGCTGGATAGGTTTTGCTAATGTGTGGATGGGGATTCTAATGGTTGAAATGCAGTAATTAAAAATCTGTTCAAATTGACTGTTTTTTCGATTATGTCTAGGTTTATGAAAAATATGTTTAAAACTGATATATTTGAAGAAATTTGGGAACCTTAACTTGACTTTTGGCTGCCAGATCTCGAGATGATAGGTTAAATGGTATGGCCAAGAATGGGGAAAATTTGCTAATATTGTTTGTGCAATATATGTCCGTACATAATGGGTTGTCTATTAAATAGCTTGAAACTTGAAAGCATAGATTTTTTAGTCTAATTACTTATAGTGGGCATATTGCCTGGATTGGTTTGGTCACCAAATTTTGGACGTCCTAAGCTTAGCTATTTTGATTGTACCCTTTACCTACTATCTTTGGACAAAAGCATAGAGATATTATTGCTTACATGCATGTTGTTTTATAGAAAAATTTGAAATGGTTCTCCGGCTTACTATGAAGACTGTCAATGAAATACTGATTGTATAATATGTACTCATTATTATGTGTGTAGGACCTTGTCACTGAGCCGATGAATGTCTCGATGATTTTTTGGGTTTTTTGTCTTTGGCTGAGTAACTGGTTCCTGGGTAGTAGACATTCTGTATAAATCTTACTGAGTTTGACTCAAGACTTACTCATGAAAAAGATGTGGCAAAACTCTGGTCTTTCTGGCTTGTACGAGTGTGGCTTTTATTAAGCCATGTATTTTTGCCCTGGCTTATCGTACAGGTTGGCTTCTTAACCTAGTCGACTGGCTAACTTTGTTTCGACTTTCTTGAAGTCTTGAAAACAATATATGCTGGTAAGTTTGGCTTAAATCTATGGCATGAGAAGTAGATCAACTGGTATACTAGATGAAATTGGTGTACTTTGACTGTAGCCAATTGCTGCCAGAGCTCGAGAATTAATTATGGTGTCTCTGTATAATTATTATGATTCTGCCAGGCAGGATAAAATTTGCTATGGATGATGATGCTGTTCTTATCCATGTAAAGTGAAGTTTCTGTTTAGATGCTTGAAAACAATTTTTGCAGACTTGTTTTTGCATGTTTTTTTACTTATAGGATGTAACTTAGGTGGCTGATTTCCTTTTACCTTAAAAGTGATGGGTCACCTACTGTAGGAAGTCCTAAAGCATGTTTTTTTTTGAACTTGACCTTTTGATCTATACATGGGAGTATGGTTGCATACGTGCATAATGCTATATGGAAGAGTATAAAATTGTTTTTCCAGCATTCTTTGTAGTCTTTGATTAAACTACTGACTGTAAATTTTCTACTCATGCATTAAGATCACTTTCACTAAGTCGAGGAAGGTCTCGGTGTGTGTCTTTGGCTGGGTTACTGTTTTCGGGTATTAGACCTTCCTTACAGGTCTTACTGAGATTGACTCAGATCGTACTTAAATGGTTTACTCATAATAAAGAGTCGGCATTGTTCTGTTCGTTATGGCGGGTACGGACTTGGGTATTATGCTGCCTATGACCTAACCTACTGGTTTGCTTCATCTCCTGGTCTACTGGGTAGTTATGGTTTCGGCTATCTGGAAGCTTTAAAAACAGTACAACCTGAAAGATTTGGCTATAAAGAAGAGGCTTGAAATCGATAAATTTGTTAATTAGACAGATATTTTATATAAAAAAAGAACTCTTTTGTTCTGTGGTTGTGATTCCAGCTGGTTTTTAGGGACTTTTTTTTGATGCTGAGA
>NC_140939.1:95943698-96051198 GCF_014529385.1 Adiantum capillus-veneris | reverse complement strand
TAATCTCGCGGTGTCACTTTCTCTCTGTGTGTATATCACACACACACACACACACACACACACACACACACACACACACACACACACACACACACACACACACACACACACACACACACCTGGTGACCTTCTTTGGAAACCCTTGGGCATATATGTAAAATCATACACATACACATTTCCAAAAACCCTCTTGCAACCCTCGTTGGGTCTGGTTGTCTATCATACACACCTGCACATTCACCCATATGTTTAGAAACAGGCACACATGGGTGCTCTCTGTTATATGGCTCTGGGCTAAATATTCATGAGGTCGTCTTGTGAAATCCAATCACAAGGTCGCACTAGTCTATACCTTGCTCATGGGCATACATATTTGGTGATTTGTGATATGTGGCATCTGGAGACAACATAATGCAGGCAATTGAAGCCCAAATGATTTTGAAAAATATTCTTCAACCAACTATATGAGTGGAAATGTAATCCTCGCCATTTGAAAGACGAAGAAGGGCTTCCTTCGGCTACATCCCCCTTTGATTCTCTATGCAATAACGACAACTGACAAGGACACAACATCATTCAGGTAGGTGCATTTGCACCTACTCATATCTGGGGATGGTTATTGAATTGGGGATTTAATGAAGATCAACTTGTTGATGGCAAGTTGACTGAGAAATTGACCAGCATCATAAAGCAACCTTTTTATAATAGATTGAGACCTTGAACCTTAAAGATAAACCTAAAATCATTTACTGATGAATCAGGTTTTAATGCATGTGAGAACTTACGCATTTGTTGGTAATAAAGCATATTCATCTCCCAATTGATGCCAAAAAATACTTTAATTCCTGAACGACACCTATTCAGTACTTCGTTTGCTGATATGAAGTCTGCTTAGTTTTTGACTGGTTCTAGTTTTGTGGCATACTATAGCTTTACACATAGACATATACATGATGACTTTCATAGTTTTTTGCATTTTCAAATATAGAATTTTAGACTTTTTTTTGCAAGTTTTTTGGGTAAGAAAAAGTACAATATGTACTCAGAAGAGTGGTGAACTGGTAATGGTAACAAATGCAAGATTATTTACTTTGGAAGAATATAACTACAAAGACATTATAGAATTTGAACTTGTTTTCCAATTTTTGTGACGGTCGTTAACCTCCTATAGGGTCTCGATAGAGATGTCTTTGATTGGAAATTTGAAAATCTATCCAATGTACAAAGGAGATGCTGTCCAAATTTTTACTTTTAGAGATGGGTAATCTAGATGATGGAATAGTACGTATGGACTTTGGATTGTTGTGGGAACCTTGGATTACAAGGACTTTTTATAACATAGAAGTAAGAAGATTTTTGCAGATTTTGAACACAAATTGATAAGCATACATAATCTTAAAGATTTCCAAAAGGTGGTTTATTTTCTTTTTGTCATAAATTTGATCTCTTCTTAGTTGTTGGTTTCTTGGTAATTTTGGACACCGATAACAAGGGAAAAGGGTCATTGACACCTAGGTGTCTTCCCAAGTGATGCCAGTACAGACTTGTTTGTGTTCTTGGATGGTGGCAGGTAAGGGGTTCCTTCCTTGGGATTACGAAGGGAACTGTAGTAATAGTTAGAGATCTTCTAGTGTTGGTTTTGGTACTTGTAAACAATGTATAGATAGTACTTGTAAACACTTCTTTGATAAGTATATATATGCGTAAGGTGTACAATTGTTATCAATACATCCAGTCCAAATGTTGTCAATTGTACAATCTTGTCTCTTTCACTTTTATTTACTATAAAGATGTATTTGTATGTATTTTTGTAAAACTTGTCTGTTCTCTAGTTTCATTGTATGGTTCAATAGTTTGTTAAATCAAACTATTGTTAAATAATCAATTATAAACACACACACACAAAACACACCTTTTTTTCACACACATGAATAATCCTAGAAGAACTTGAAAAAACACAATAATTCTCTCTCTCTTTGTTACAAACTATCACAATGATTTGTGTCAAATATTGAACTTTTTGTTTTTATCTCAAACACACAGAAATAGACACAGACACATAGACACAAGAAACAAAACCCTCTCTCTCTCTCTCTCTCTCTCATATATATATATATATATCCTCACTCTTACTCCTCACCTCACTATATATATATATATATATATATATATATATATATATATATATATATATATATATATATATATATATATATATATATATATATATATATATATATATATATATATATATACAGATTGTCTTTGGCACTTACTCTCCATCTCACTCTCTCCCTCTTATCAGCACGCAAACGCAAACACGCACGTCCATACATATACACAAAACAGCATTCACATCATCATGGATAATGCTCTTAATATGAACATTCCAAGAGATAAACACATCGATGTAGTCTTTATGCAAACAAATCCTTCCAATCAAGAACTATTTTTAGCACTCCATAATATATTGCAAAGAAATGTAAATATCGAGACATTAAGAACTGTCATTTTGGGATCCTATTTGAGAACTACTTGACAAAGTCTGTAAAAGAACCTGTTGGCCCACTATTCTTTACATCACAACTACAATCATCAATTGAAGACATTACGAGGTTCAATGCTTTGTACAAAACTTGTAGTATATCAATGAGTCTAACAATGGAGTTCATTAACGTTTTTACACACAAATTCAAAAAAGCCCTTGTTCTCATGCTTCATACTGTTGCAATTGGAGAAACAAAAGAACAAATAGTCGGGACATCACTTACTAGATTTCAAAAAGGCCTTACAATTATAGATGCATAAACTATGGGTTTAATATATTATACTTTCACAACTTCACATTCACAACGTAAGGTCATTCGTTGGACAACCGAACATTGTGATGTGTTAATGCAGTTGTGGCAACAAAATCAAAACAAGCCAACAAGCAAAATCGTAAATTTATTTCTTGAAAAACAACCACTTTGTGAGCATACACACTCTGCAATTACAATGAAATTAAAACAACTAAACTCTTCGTAAAATCCCCATCATACGAAGATTCTTTTGTTCATCTACATCAAGAATCGAAGACCGTGAAAAAAACAATGAAGGTGCTAAATGACACACTTACCTATCCATGTGAAAAATGTGGGCGCTTGCTTTTCCGCTCACAAGTTACACAAATGCACCATCCAATATGTTCTCAAAATGGAAATAGAAAACGTAAGAGAGACCATTCTAAATACCATTGCCGTGCGTGCAACCAAAAAACAAATAGTTCTAAAGTGCCATTTGAAAACTTACACATGTTAGGGTTTAATGAGCCTTTAGCACCAGTCCCGCAACTCAACTCTATCGAAGCATGCCTTGTCTCTATTCGTATACCATTTGCAAAGATTCATGAACTAACATACGATGGTCAATATGGTCTGTGTGGAAGTGTGGTTAAAGTTCTTGCAAACACAGAAAAAGCACAACAAGTTCTCCCTCGCTTTATTGAAGATGAGGTTTCAATGTTGGTAGGCATTAAATGCAAGATAGAGTTCACACATTGCTACTTATCCGGACTCATGAGACCGTTGCTTACATTAAAAGCCACACACGCTCTTCTTAACAACTCTTTATATAAAAAAGAGAAGATAAGCATAAACAAAAAATGGCTTGGTCACTTGCAACAAATCTCAAAAATATCGATTCCCTTGCAAACAAACATGGATGAAATTGAGGATGATGACAATACTGACACTGATGTCATGCTACATAGCATCACTACCGTTGAACAAGTAGTTGATTACAATAACAAAATTCTACATGTACCACCATCAGACGGCAACACACCGCTTGGCTTATTTACTGATGAGGTTTTGTGAAGAGCTTAGCTATCCTACGATCTTCTTTGGAGAGACTAGGAAATATCATCATCACTTGTCAAAAAATTACCAAACAATAGTTAAATGGGAGCTTATGCACAAAGATAAACGTTTCACTCTCAACATTGGAAATTTGTTCTTCAAGTCCGTAAAGATCATGACACAGAAAAGACTATCCTCCATTTGGATATGCCTTTACAAAGCAAAACTAGACGAAGAAACATTGTGTGCTGCACAAGTTTGTCAAGACACACACATCAAAAAGCTACTATCATCACGACTAGGCTATAGAGATCTTGAGGCACTTTGTACTTCACCTGACTACAAAGAGAAATTAAAAAGAATGTTTTTGGCATGATTCAACAATTGGGCCCACCAACTTTCTTTGTCACATTCTCCACACCCGAGAAATGGTGGAAACCCATTGTCAATACATTGCAACAAATAGCTCCACTTGAACGACAACACAATGAAAGTGATAGCTCTTTCATCAGACGTCTAATCTGCACAGATCTAGTAACAACAACTTGCTTTTATCATAATCGCTTCACATCCATGAAAAGACTGCTTCTGAACGATAGCACAATCTGTGGAAAAATTCCTGACTACTTCTTTGTCACAGAGTTTCAAAGCTGTGGTAGTCAACATGATCATGGCCTTTTGTGGGTTGAAGAAGCTTCAATATTTGATCATGACAAAGATAGCAGCATCACCACATTTGTGGATAAGCACATAACTGCAGACAGCTCTAGACTCCCATCAGACCTTAGACTCCCATCAGACCTTCAAGAGATACAACGACATCGACATAGAAAAAACTGCCTTAAAAAAGGAAAATCTTGCCGCTTTGGTTTCCCAAGATTTCCTATGCCTTTCACAATTATTTTGAGACCCACTTCCAATAAACACCAAAATTGAGCTAGCAACAAAATGACTTTCAAACAAATTAGAAACAACCTTAATACACTTACTTCAGAAGATGACATTCCTTATCGATAAATGGTTACAAACCTTACAAATATCTTTCGATGAATACACTTTGGAAATAAGCAGTACACTCTCCATTGCAACACTTTTTCTAAAACATGTAAAGGATATCCACATAAACAATTTCAACACCACAATTGCAACAATATGGGATGCAAATACTGACATTCAATTTGTCTTGAATGCACATGGTGCAGCAAGCTATTGCACTTCATACATGACAAAAATGGATAATACACTAATCCAAGCAATACAATCCCAATTTGAAATATGTGTGGCCAATAATGCAACAACTGTTGAGAGACTACGCAAGGTAGGCAACACTATTTTAAATACACAACAAATCAGTGCCCAACAAGCAGTTTATATAGCACTATCATTACCACTCCATAGTGCAACTCGTAACTTCATGTACATAAATACTAACTCCTCTGATCAACGTGCATTGGTCATAAAAAGAAAATCCTCCTTGCAACAACTTGACCCATCAAGCAAAGACATATTTTTTTGAACTATTTTTGATAAATACGCTGAAAGACCAGAAAGCCTCCACTATCTATGTTTGGTTGAATATGCATCAACAATTAAGTAAGATGTAAGAACATACAAAACACTACAAAAGTGTAAGATCATACGATTTGTGAAATATAAGGTTCTCAAAAGCCCAAAAGACTACTACAAGGAACAATGCTTGCTATACCTCCCTTGGACTACAAATGAGAACCAACATACAAAAGAATCCTCTTCATGGAGAGATACATATGACGAACATTCTCAAATCATAAAATCAAATGAAAAAAAGTTCAATAAAGACAACACCCCAATAGAAAAATTAACAAAACAACACAGCCTCTCTCCGTCCACAACTAGCACAACAAACAATGATCCACAAGAATTACATCAAACAGATATTCTCAATGACTTAAACATGCCACAATACTCTAAGAAAAAATCCCGTGTACATAAATTCAAGTATCTCACAATGACAAATAATGACTACTACGCTGGCATCGAGAAACTTAACCCCCAACAATGACACATACTCGACAACATGATGCTAAAAAAAACGAATATATCCTAACAAAGCAATACATCTGTTCCTCACAGGAGGAGCAAGAACATACAAAAATTTAACCTTGCTATTGATAATATAAGCATTACAAAGATTCTATAACCATAAAATTCCACCAGATCCAAATTTTTCAACGACACTACTAGTGGCTTATACAGAAAAGGTAGCTTTCAATATCGGTGGCACAACTATCCACTCTACTCTCCACTTGCCTTTAATTCCATCTTCGCAAACAAGTTTAAGTGTTGAAAAATTGGATGTACTTTCTCTCCTCTACAAAGATTTACAGATCGTAGTTTTTGATGAGGTCTCTATGGTGTTCTCAATGGATGATTCTTTAATTGGCTCTATGGTGTTCTCAATGGCTGATTCGCACTTACGTGCAATCAAACGAGTCCATGACAAACCATTCGATGGATTGGATGTCATTCTATGTGGAGATTTGTGTCAAGCAAGTCCTATAAAAGACACATGGATCTTTGCAAAAAAAAAAAACCACTATTAGCAATTGTGTCACCTTCATATTGGCATACATATTCAAAGTGCTGTGAACTCACAATACCTATGCGACAAAGCGACCCAATATTCATAAATATCCTTAACAGCCTTTGAGTTGGGCAACACAGCATTGAAGATCTAGACTACCTTAACAAAAACTACCATAGACTTGTTCCAAATAGCCTTCAAGTTTCTCATCTATTTTACTCCAACAAAGACAAGGACACCCACAACCTTCAAGTATTCAATCAAGTAGAAGGAGAACCAAACACATTCATTGCCATCAATAAAAGAAACAACTCATGCAACAAAGCAATAAATATTTCGGTAGATCCCAAATTATTTGGAGGGTTGCATGCCGCTTTGAGCTTAAAATCAAATATGGTTGTCGAGCTATGTGCAAGAAACTTAGACATTCTGGATGGATTAGTTAATGGCACTGGAGGTGAGTACAAAAATGTCACAAAAACACTTAACAAAATAATAGTTTGGGTTCATTTTGCAAATCCTATCATTGAAAAGAAAAAGCGCTATGAAAATTGAACACTATACTCATCAACCGTCATGAGAGAATGGACTCCAATAGAGCATGTTGTGTGCGAGTTTCAGGTGCGAAAAATTTATTTCAACACAATGCCAAGATCACAATTCCCACTACAACCAGCTAGTGTCCAAACAATCCACCGTTCACAAGGCCTGACATTCCAAACCCTAGCATTCAATCCCAGACACATATGAACACATGGCATTGCATACAGAGCACTATCACGCATTCGAGACCAAGCAAACTTGCACTTGCTCAAAACACTACAACCTTCCCATATCAAAGTTGACCAAATTGTGCTAGAAGAAATAAATCGCCTCCAAGTGCAAGCCAAATGGATCTCCACCCAGAAACCATTGGAAGCTTATTGGAACACACATGTCATCATTCAATCAATAAATGTTGTGTCTTTCAACAAACACATTGCAGAGATTGTAGCAAGTTCCACATTAATGGCATCACATGTGCTCTGCTTGCAAGAAACAAGACTAACAAGTAATTTGCCACATGCCATAGCAGGCTACTTGCAACACCAATTTAATGCAAACATGGGCGTCTCTCTACTCCATCGACAAGATCTACCCACTCAAAAACTGCCCATATGAAACAGGAACAAACATCATGTACTGGTCAGATCACTCCTTGACTTACATTATCATCCCCTATAAGCACCTTTAATATTTCCATTCCACACTCAACCAACCTCAATTAACTTTGTGCAGGCCACCGTGATTCTTCACCTTGTTTTGTGTGCAAAAGTCATCAACAATGAGTGAAATATTAAATCCAAAAATAATTACACAAGGCCCTCCTCACAATGAGCCAGTGCATCTACCACCATCATTGAAAATCCACAGCCATATACAAGTCCATAAACAGGCTTTTTACAAGGAAGCCTAAAAACCCAGTACAAAAAGACCCATAAAGCCGATCTACCACCATCATAAAAAATCCACAGCCATACACAAGTCCATAAACCAAGCCTTTTACAAGGAAGCTTGAAACCTAGTACAATAAGACTCATAAAGCCAAGGTAGACTGCATTGGATGCCACCACCACCGACCCTCTCAGACCGAGCCGAAGGAGACCAAGACAATTAGCAGTACATAAAAAATGTAGGAAGATAACCATCACTTGGTCAGAGATGCCACGCGAGGGGCTGCCGATTGCCACCTAGAAACCACTCCACCTCCGACCAAAAGCACAAGCCAAGATCCAGCACCAACCAACCTGGCCTTAAGAAGAGCCTCATATGCCTCAATAGACCGTGCAAGCCGTAGTACATCTTCGAAGTTGAACCAGAAGACAACACTACATCAGGCCATAGAGGGGCCTCTCCCCTTTGAACGAAGCTCCCCGTTGCGACAATGGGGGCCACCCCTGCCCCCATGAGCTGACTCCCACCCCAGGAGCATCATAAAGATTCTGGGCCATCAATTTCCTCTGCAAAGAGAGCGGGGTAGGATGGACGCTCCCTGGGAAAAAAATGAGTGGAGGGGTGCAAAACAGGCGCAGCCAAGGGAGGAGCAGCATGGCATCTCCCTCCAGTTGAGCCATCTCTGCTACATCGCCATTAGCAAAGTTGCTATGCAGTGTGGGGTACACTCCCTGTTGCAAAGGCTCCCTGAGCATCCCTACTTTGAGTGCTCTTACAAGCAAACATCGACCCTACGTAGGTTTCGCAAGACTCTTTGAATGGACACATAAGTGTCTTATTTTGGTACGAAACTATGAAATGTACTCAAATGAGGCTCTTAAATGAAAGGACTTATTTACAATCTAAATATCAAAGAAAATGTCAGTCAATCAATACTTCACATCAAATGCTAACTTCTTTCTTCACGTAGGCTTGTTTTAAAAATCCAAAAACAATTTTTGGATTAACAAGGTGAGATTTCACGATGGCTTTCCAAAAAGAAAATCAAGATATGAGGAAAATAAAAATAATATATATATATATATATATATATATATATATATATATATATATATATATATATAGAGAGAGAGAGAGAGAGAGAGAGAGAGAGAGAGAGAGAGAGAGAGAGTCACAATCGCTTGTTCTTGTGAAAAAAGCTCTTTACTCTTTAAAAGCTTTAAAAATAAAAAGGTACACAAAATAAAAGCAATGTAGTCCCATCCTAAGAAAAAAGAACAAGTATAATTGTGTATTCATGTTGAAAATAATATAAGATGAGCAAGGAAAAAAAAAAAAACAAGGCAAAGTCTTAAAAAGCCCTGTAAGGCTATGAAATGAAAGGGACCCATTTGACAAACTCCATCAACATGTAAGATGAGTCTCCATCGTTGGCACTGAAAACATTGGAAGGATGCCTAACTAGACTCAGCACTAAGGCTTCTTTTAGAAAGCCAAAAAAGGTACATCCTCTTAATTCTATTGAGCTCTATTCTAACCCCCTTATATGACTTGCATTCACACAAGATACTCAAAAAACCCACCCTTCTGTTAGAATGTTGACATGATTGATCCCTCCTTTTTTTAATGAATAATCAGGGTTTTAAAAACAAAACAAGCTTTACAAACCCCTCTTGCTTATGTATCTTTGAGAAATAGCTAAAATTTTCAAAAATAAAACACCCCTCTTTGTTAAGCTTGCGTGGTATATTAACATGATTATACAATGGACAACGCAATTTTTTTTTTCATTTATACCTCTTTTAGTGTAAATGAGGGGTGAAAAGAGTCAAACAAACTCAACCAATCCCAATGTCAAGCCAAAAATTAAGAGTCAACAGTCAATTTGAGATGCGCAAAAGCTCTATTTTGAGCAAAAATTAAGAGATAGATGTCCTCGATATTGGGTCGCTCATCTGCAAATCACCTTTTTGTTTTGACTTACATCAAAATTTGGTGCATGTTCTCTTCATGTCTTGATTTGTACTAGCATTTGAAGTGCTATACACTTTGCACAAATAGTCAAAGTATTTACAAGGGAGAAACATCTTGTTGGAATTCCGTGCTTTGCAAAAGACTATGTCTTGTAGTGCCAAGTTGTGTCCAACTAAAATGAGTATGGCAATTTAAAAAAATGCAAAAAAAAAGGTTGGTCGACTAAAATGACTAAAATGAGCCGACAAACTTGTTTTAAAACTTTGAAGATTAATCACCACCATGTGCCAAAAGGAAAAGAACTGAACTTTGCCAAAACAGAAAACGACTTTTCAATAGTGCACATGAGATTTGTAGATCTACTTTCTCTTTGCATACCAGTGTGTAAGTTGGCATAGGTAATGTCTCCCCTCTTATTGGCTCTCTCTAGCTCTTGATGTATCACACACTCTCTCAAAGCTAGACACGAGCTTGAGCCTTAGTGTTGAGTTGGGTTATGCATATTTTCATTGTTTTTAGTGTCACTATGGAGACTTACCTTAAATGTTATTTTTATTTTAAAATATTAAATGAATCTTTCTATTTCACCTTTCATTTCACATCCTTATACGCTTGACTTCACTTGCATTCTATTCTTTTAAAATGCTAAAGCGAAGCTTTACCTTGCATAATTCTAGTAAATTATATACATATACATACACACACACACACACACACACACACACATATATATATATTTCACACACACACACACACACACACACATATGTACTAAATGAGCAAACCATAGTAAAGGGAAGAAAAAATGGTGAAATATGTGAGAACTTAGTTCAAAAATCTTGCAAATTCAAAAATTCGACTATTATTTTCGGTTTGCTTCTTTGCAAGGAGGAAACTCAGTCCCTTAAGAAAAGAGATATTTTTGAACAATGCTTTACCTTATATAATTCTAGTTACGCTCAACCTAATGATTTTATCATTTTCTTGTTATTTTAGAAAGCCACTGTGATCCTTTCACTTGTTTTATGATGAATACAATGCATCTAGCCATAATTGTGAGTTTGGTTCTAATTTTTTTTTTGGTTTATTTATGTCTATACTATATATGAAGCAACTAAAAAAATTTAAAGGTTGTTGTCAATTTCTCTTGAGCAGCGCAAGGAGTGTTTAGAACTGTGTGTTCTTGGGCTTGATCTGGGCGATGGGATATTGAGCGTCTGAGTTTTCGAGGTGTTGTGTGTCCTTGTGCAAGTGGAGGCTGATTGTGTAATTAGGGCCCATTGCTAGGTTTTGTGCCCAACTGCTCAACCCGTTTTTGGTTGACGTGGCCCTTGATAGGGTCCTTTTGCATTAGCGCTTATTATCCGCTACAACAATGTGCTTATTTACCTACAATTTGTTATAAGCACGCTTATTTTCACTTCAAGGCTTTGCCTAGCTTATTGTTAGGAGATCAAACCTGTTTTTGTTTTGCTCTTATATTATAAGCACTTATTATCTTGCTCAATGTGTTGGGACTTTGTCACACCTTCTGCCTGGTGGTGCATGACCATGCGGTTGAATAGCGCCAATCTCCTCAATCATAGTGGATCGATGGTGATGGTGCAATACCCTGCCAAAGGATTCTTCTTTGTGCAATTCAATGATGAGATATCAATGTCCAAAATCCTAGACAAGAGCCCACTCTTCTTCAACAGGGTGCCTGTATGTGTGCTTCCATGGGACCCCTTGTTTCAATCCACCGATGCCTACATCGACATGTGCCCGGTGTGGGTTGAGTTTGTTAACCTTCCAATGTGGTTTGGAGATCTGGCAGCATCCCTTGATAGCTCACTTTTTGTGTCAATTGGAAGAGCCACTGGGTCTACAGCGAACAAGGTGTGCATTTGGTGGGATCTTAAAAAGCTCGAGCCCAAGAACCTAATGGTGAATATGGGGGACCGTGTTGAAGGTTATTCCATTGAATTTTGGCACCTTCTTCGGTGCTTGCTTCAAGTGCAACAAATCTGCACACTTTGCGAGGGCTTGTTCCTTGGTCTTGATTGTGGCTACAGATTCCAATGAAGGGGAAAAAGGAGAAGCCCCAAACTCTCAGGTTACAGTTGGCATAGAGGCTCCACCACAGAAGGATGCTAAAGTTAGTAGGAAAAGAGCAACAAGCTAAGGAGAATCTAGCTACCAAGGAGAACATTCTAAAGTCCTCCCAAGCCAAGAATAGAAACGAAAAGGCCACCCGAAGGTACCGCTTCTTGTCCATAGCCCATCCAAAATCTTCAACTCCAATGATACAAAAGATTGTGTTGTCACCCTCATTGAGTAAGAAAGAAGATGGTTGGTAGTAGATATCCAACATATCTTGTAAGCGGTTCAAAATAAAGCTAGAGCGGCTGGGATACTGAGAGCAAACCCGTCAGACCCTTTCAAAATCCCTATCCTCTACAACAACTTGTTCAAGGTGTTGCAAGATGCCAACCCTGTGGATGTTATGACAACTAATTTGTCAAGCTCGTAGATTGGGAACATCCTGATGGACAAGGACCACATGAAAGAAAACACTCAAGAAGAATTCAATGATGGAAGATATTGTTTTTCAATCTTGGAACGTGAAAGGGTTGAAAATCCAAAAAAGTGCACCCTCATATGGGAGGAAGTTAAGAGAGCTAGGGAAGTTAACTATTGGCCTATCTAGAAGCATCATTTGGATGCTCGAAGCAAAAGAAATCAATCTACGGGAAAAAGGTTGGTGTTCTACGGAGAGGGAGCAGACATGTGTAGTGGCATCCTCTCTGTTGTGGATAGGTACCTAGAGCCATAAGTGATCATGAATCATCCCTATGGGAGAGTCCTAGGAGTGAGATTCAAATGGGTGGATCACCCACTCACAATAATGAACATATATTGCCCTTGCAATTCTAAGGATAGAGACAAGCTGTGAATGCACCTCAAGAATACCCAGATTAAAGAGGAGCTGCTTCTACTAGGGGACTTCAATATGGTTGAGAAGATAGAGGACAAAATAGGATCCTTGAATCTGCTAGCTAGTTTGGAAAAATGTAAATGGTTGAGTCTCTATGAGAAATGGGCTCTAATGGACTTGTGGGAGGTTGGCCCATGGAATAAAATATCGGGCTTCATGTTGTCAAGAATTTTGCTGTCTTGCCAAGTAAGCACCGGGATTTTGGCTGTGAGAGTTTGTGAGAGAACTCCAAAAACTATATGAAGGAGTTATACTATAGATGCCATGAAGTCTAGGGTTTGGAAGAAAGTGCAATCAAAGAAGCCCCACTATTTCTCTCTTGCACTCACACACACAAAGAAAGAACACAAAATATCATATTAAAACAACACAAAGATGAAAACATTAAGGCTATGGTCATTATCATATCATGGGTAATATGAAAGAGTTAATAGATGAGTTAATGGCGTTCAATCTTTGCCGACCAAACAAGCTACAAATTGTTCTTTGGAATTTTAATTTTGTGCTTACTATAATATATATGTTTTTGTTACCATATACATGTGATAGTGATGTGTGTGAACACATTAGGACCGCAGGGGCATTTTTTCTCTCTTTAGGAGGTTTTTTCCCCCATGCATTGTATATACGCCCATCACTCTAGGGCTATCTATCTTTCCATTGCATACTAAGAAACACACTCTCTATTGTGTGCCTTGAGCTTCCTTCGTCTTCTCCAAGCTGTGTGCATTTCTCTGCAACCCTAATTCAAAAAATTGGTATCAGAGCAAGTCACGTCCTCGCGGGCTAAGTCGCCAGCTGCTCCAGCACACGACTGCTCACTTTCTTCGATTTCAGTGAGCTTTGGCGAGCGTTCGCAGGTCGACATATATTTTGGGAAAACTCGTTGAGCTTGGTCTACTCAGAATTTTGATTTGGTCTCATTTCGGCCTCCGTTTCCACTACAGACAGTACTGCACAGGCTATTTCATCATTTTGTGTAGAATTTTTGTCAGTGCCGTTTTCTGCATAACGGGTGCCTTATAGTCTTCTACGGTTTGTGCTATATAGCACAGGTTGTTCCCGCTCCGTTTCTTCTATTTGCGGGCAGTTTTCACATCAGGTGCAACATTTACCATGGCTGACAACAACAACACAGATGTGTTCAAGATGTTTGCTGCTGAGGACAGGTTGGATGGGGACAACTACCCTATGTGGGCTTATATGATGCAACATGTTCTTGTGTCAAAGGGTGTCTGGAACATTGTGCAGGGCATTGATGTACGTCCTGGTTCTGAGGATGTAGGCGATGTTGAGGATGTTGCAGGTCTTGCTACAAGGATTGCAGCTGTTAGAGTTGTTTTGCCTACAGCAGAACAAGCTCGTTGGGATGTTAAGAATGCGCAGGCTCATGCATTGATTGTGTTGTCTGTGAAGTGCACCATTGTTCCTCACATCCGTTCAACAAAATCTGCAAAACAGGCTTGGGATATTCTAGCAGGTCTTTATGCAAGCCGCAATGAGGCTAAAATTGCTTTGCTGCGTAAAGAGCTGGAGTCGAAGATTATGCATGAGGAAGATGATATGTACACTTTCCTTGCTAGTGTCAAGGATATCGATGAGCAACTTATTTCTGCAGGTGAAGTTATTTCAGACAGTTCCCTTGTGCAGACTGTTCTTGATGCCTTACCAGATTCTTACCAGACTTTTGCTAGTACTTGGAGACTTATGACCCAAGGAAATCCAGAAGTTGTCAAGTTTGATGCATTATGCACATTGCTGTTGCAAGAGTCACTTTCCAGAAAAAACAGGACTAGAAAGCGTGCAGTTGAACAGGCTTTTATTGCTTCTCAAAGACATGGTGGTAACATCAATGCAGCCACTTCTTATGGTTCTGCTGCGAGTGGCAAAAATTATGTTCCTAATGCCTCTGTTGGCAGCAATTCGTCTGAAAATTCTTGTGATAAGGGCAAAAAGAAGATGCGTTGCCATTATTGTAAAGCCAATGATCACTTGATCAAGTCGTGTCCTAAGTTGAAGGCCAAAGAGGCTAAGAATAAAGAGGGTGGTTCCACTGCAAATGCTGGTTCCACTACAAATGCAACCATTGTTGAGTCTTTTGTGAAAGGAGACTGTGTTGCTGATGTTGATGCATAATGGGCTTTTAGCGCAGAGTGCACTTACAATCCTGCTGTCCATGATGCATGCTTGTCAGTTGCTGCAGATTCACATGTGTGGTATTTCAACAGTGGTTCTACAAAGCACATTATCTCACATCGTGAATTGTTTACCTCTCTCGAGTCTGTCCCTCATGGGAATTCAATCACTTGTGCCAACAACGCCTCTTATCCACTTTAGGGAGTTGGAAAGATTGTGCTCACTGCTGCTAATGGTAGTTCCTTCACACTTGTTGATGCACTTTATGTACCTGGGATCAAGAAGAATCTCTTGTATGTATACGCACTTGCTAGACTTGGACTTGTAGTCAAATTTGTGGATGACAGATGTACAGTTCATGATCTCAATTTTGGTGATGAAATTGTTGCATCTGGGCTTTTGTGCCGTGGGTTGGATAAGCTCACTTTGTATGACAAGTGTGGACAAAATTTTGCAAATGCTGTTGCAGCTTCAAGGGCTATTTCAGATGCAAAACTTTGGCATGCACGTTTTGGTCATATGAATTTTGCCAGTTTGCTGCGTTTGCAGAAATTTGATATGGTTTCTTCTTTGCCGCCTCTTGAAGCACCTGTCAAACATGTTTGTGAAGGCTGTATTTTGGGTAAGATGCAGCGTTCTAAATTTCCAAAGGATGGTTCAGTTTGGGCTACATGCAGGTTGCAGCTTGTGCATAGTGATGTTTGTGGGCCCATGCAAACTCCGTCCTTGGGCAATTACCTGTACTTCGTGACTTTCATTGATGATTACTCCAGGCATGCATGGGTATTTCCGCTTAAAGCGCAGTCCGAAGTTTTTATGTGCTTCAAACAATTTCTGGCTATGGCTGAAAAATGTCTCGAAATGTACTATGGGCACCCTCCGTTCCGATCGAGGGGGGGAGTATATGTCTCATGAATTTAATGCATTTCTGGCTAGTCGTGGGATAAAACACCAATTTACAGTGCCTTATACACCTCAGCAAAATGGTGTTGCTGAGAGGAAAAACAGGTCACTAACGGAAATGGCACGATGTATGGTCAAAAGTCAAGCTTTGTCGCATTCTTTTTGGCTTGAGGCCATCATGTGTGCCACTTACGTACTTAACACGTGTCCTATGAAAGCTTTGCAGTCTATTACTCCATATGAAGCATGGCATGATAGAAAGCCTTCTATTGAGCACATGCGTGTTTTTGGTTGTTTGGCATATGCTTTGGTGCCACAAGTGTAGCGAAGAAAATTGGATGATAAGGCTGTCAAATGTATTTTTGTTGGTTACAGTGCTGAAAGCAAAGGTTACAGGTTGTATCATCCGCAAACAAAACGTATTCTGGTTTCTCAGGATGTAGTGTTTGTGGAAGATTCTGTTCAGCCCTTGCTGTCATGTACTAGAGACAGTAATGTAAGCTCAAAGGACATTTATGACACTTTGTTGCCTCTTTTCAGTGGTGGAAATACGAATGTAAGTTCCAATGAGGCACATGTACAGCCTATGGGGGTTTCTGAAAATGTTTTAGATCAGCCTATTACTGATGCAGATGTACATGTTGTACTTGATGAGGAAAGGGCTGAAAATGAGCAGGCTAGAGGTATGCCAAAATGGCTGGTGCACACTTTGTGTGACAGTAAATTGGATGCACCTTTGTCTAGTCGTACTCGTTCAGGCTCTCGCCATGCATCTTATGCATCAGATTGTTATGCTTTGGCTGTGTCTAGCTTACATGATGTTGAGGAGCCTCCGTCTTTTGATGAAGCACATAATTCAGAAAATTGGATGGCTGCCATGCAATCAGAATATGATGCACTTATAGAAATGACACATGGACTTTATGTGATTTGCCTCCTGGCAAAAAGGCCATTGGTACGAAGTGGGTTTACAAGTTGAAACGCAAGCCGAATGGTGAGGTTGATCGCCATAAGGCTCGACTTGTTGCAAAGGGTTATGCATAACAAAAAGGCATTGATTATGAAGAGACTTTTGCTCCCACTTGTCATATGACTACTGTGTGTTTTCTATGTGCATTGGCAGCTCATTTTGGTTGGGATGTACATCAATCAGACATTGTTACTGCTTTCTTGAACGGTGACATAGTTGTGGAAGTTTATGTGACTCAGCCTCGCGGTTTTGTCATAAAGGACAAGAGGACAAAGTGTGCAGATGTAAGAAGGATTTGCATGGGTTGAAGCAATCTCCTCGTGCTTGGTATGAGAAAGCTGACACTCATTTGGTGAAACGAGGCTTTCGTAACAGTCCAACAGAAAGCACACTGTATGTAAAGTGTGAGGATGATGTACTTCTCATTGTGGTTCTTTATGTCGATGATTTGCTGATCACTGGACCAAATGAGAGACATATTGCTGAATTTAAGGCTGATTTGAATGCTACTTTCAAGATGAAAGATTTGGGTCTGTTGCATCATTACTTGGGTATACAGTTTAAGCAGTGTGATGGTGGTATTGCTTTGTGTCAGAAAAGTTACATAGAAACATTGCTATGTAAGTTTGGACTTGAGGATTGCAAACCTATTGCCACTCCCATGGAAATAGGTTTGAAGTTGAGTCTATATGATGCTGGCGATCCTGCTGATGTCACTCTTTACCAAACTGCTGTTGGCTGCCTCATTTATGTATGCAACACGAGGCCAGATATTCAGTTTGCAGTATCATAGGTCAGCAGATTTATGCATAGCCCAGGGTCTAAGGATTGGCAGGCTGTCAAGAGGATTTTCCGCTACCTTAGTGGCACTTTACATCTTGGCTTGTTTTATCCCAAGGGGGGACCATTGCCGCTAGACTTACATGCTTTTTCGGACTCAGATTGGGCCGGTTGTTTTGACACGCGAGTGTCCACAAGTGGTTTTTGTTTCATGCTTGGCAGTTCATGTATATCATGGTTGAGCAAGAAGCAACCTACTGTGGCCCCTTTGAGTTGTGAGGCTGAGTACAAGGCAGTCTTCACAGCTACGGTTGATTGTGTATGGCTCAGACGCCTTATGGCTGATTTGGGTGTTGGACAGGACACTGCCAACACTATCTACACTGACAGTCAGAGCGCATTGGCAGTTACGAGGAACCCAATTTTTCATGCTCGCACAAATCACATTGAGGTGCATTACCACTATGTCAGGGAGAGGCTCTCAACAGGAGAGATCAGCTTGGCTTATGTGCCAACACAAGACAACCTTGCAGATCTTTTCACAAAGGCATTGTCTCGTGAGAAGCTTGAAGCTTTGCGCAAAGCTTTGGGCTTACTCCCCTTTGTGGACTGATCATGTCCTCAAGGCATGGCACTTCCCTTTACTCATGTGCTAGCTCTCGTTCACTGCATCACTCCAGGGAGGATTTGTTACCATATACATGTGGTAGTGATGTGTGTGAACACATTAGGACTGCCGGGGCAATTTTTTCCCTCTTTAGGAGGTTTTTTCCCCCGTGCATTGTATATACGCCCATCACTCCAGGGCTATCTATCTTTCCATTGCATACTAAGAAACACACTCTCTATTGTGTGCCTTGAGCTTCCTTCGTCTTCTCCAAGCTGTGTGCGTTTCTCTGCAACCCTAATTCCAACAGTTTTGTCTAATGATTGGGATTAATTGGGTGTACAAATCCTCTTGGTTCATAGCAAGATAACTACACTTATGTCAAAAGAAAAGTTATAGTCTATAAGGGGTAGTATGATGGGATCCAATGAAAGACGTATTTTATTGAGCCTTTCTGGGCCAAAGAGAAATACTATATGTTGTTGGAAGTGTATTTTTTGGCTAACCCATACATTAATTGTAATATATCGCACAAAGTGGAAGTGATAGAAATTCACATGGTGTGGATTATTCATCTAGGATGTTTCTAGTATGTGAAAAATGTAGATGTGAGAGAAGTGAAGAAAAGAGAATTTTCCCTCCCAAGCCCTATTCTTGCTCGTCGGCAATAAGGATACTGCACGGAGAGATGTACTTGTAGCAAGGAGAACCTAGAATTTAAATAGAGAATGACTTTCTAAGAGTGAGAGAAATAGATTTGGTTAGAGAGGGATATGAAATTAGACATATATGTTGAATTAGAGATAAAAAAGAAAACAACAAGAATTCAACAAAATATCAAAGTAAAACACATCTTACTTGACAAACCCTTCGGGAGTTATTCACAATTTTGATGGAGAGAGAAGAAGAGGGAAGACTTCAAGCAGTGATTGATGCATCGATTTAAAGTCCTTCTTTGATTAGAGTTGATCTTCCAAGGATAACTTATAAGATTGACTAGTCTTCCTTTAGGAGCAAGTGTAGGCTTACACTTATGTTTATGGCTAAGTACATTTAGACATTAATCCTCTCCCTCTATAATGAATGGTTTTCAAAGAAGAAGAGGTCCCCTTTTATAGGTGAAGGGAACTCCCAAGGGTTACACAAGAAAGAGAAGACCCAATGTGAACATGAACTAACAAAGATTGAAATGGGTTGTCCCTGCATGATGTGGGAAGATTAGGGTCCACCATTTTGATCATATCTCATCAACTATGGCTCCAAATAAAAAAATAAAACAAGAGACAAAAAATACAGCTCATGAGCTACGACTCCCATTTATATACTTTTATCAATTTAGATTGGAACATTGTGTAAAAAACTCAACAAATAAGGGTATCTTTCTGGCAACAAAAGTCTTCTTGTGGTCCCCTTAGCTTAGAATTTCACTTGATTCCAATGGACACCTCATGTAATATGAAAGCATGACATTGCTCCTTGATAAAGGTTTGTGAGAATCCTCTTAATAATGCATTAAATTGAGTGTATCTTTGAAAATCATGCAAGCTAGTGTCCCACTAGGATTTGATTCCTTCCCCATGCCTTCCTAGTAGCTATTAAAAAGAAATATTTAAAAAATACATATGTATTGGAAGTTACCCTAGACATAGGATCTAGCTAGGGTGTGAGATGACAATGAGATAGTAGAAAGAAAGAACCAATGCTTTTTGTTCCAAGTTAAAGAGGTAGGCTATTGATGCTTTTTCCCATAGTACTTTCTAATGGTAAAGTAAGAATATGTTACCCTTGAGATAAATAATATGATGAGATAGAAAACTTATTATTATACTTAGATTTGTATATGTACATAATAAAAAATATACTTATGTATCTAAAAAGTTGCAAGATAGATCTTGTAGCATTCGTTTCCACTATGTACGTGTCACAACAACACGATATCCACCCCCTCTAAACCTGCACATCCTCTGGTATGTGCCAGATTTAAGTTTTTGCAGCTTCAATTCCCTTATAATCTTCCATGATTTCATCTTCATTGATAGCTTCCAATGCTTCATCTTCGCTTTGATCTTCATATGTATTTTGCTCTTCCTCCTTCTCAACATCTTTTGAATCACCGTCTCCTCTTCTCTTAAACAAATTGATCCTTTTTACTGCAATGGGAACCTTTACTTCTGTACCATCTACTTCAGACAAGCTATAAGTAGCATTTTCATGCACATGCTTTATAACATACAGTCCATCATCTTTTCAAGAACTTACGCATGACTTTGTGTTGGTTATCAAGGCTACTATCATACACTAAAACCCAGTCACCTCTGTCAATTGCTTTGCTCCTAAGACGATGTCACTTATCAAAGTAGTCCTTGTTTCTCAACCTGGATTTTTTCAATCGCTATTTTGCAGCCTCAATGTCTCTAGGTCTTCTCTCGAGTTGCCTTATACATAATGCAAGGAGATCTTCCATGTTAAGCCCGTCTTTCCAAGGTAGTTCATTCCATGTGGGAATTTTATCTTTAATTGGCATCACTGGCTTTTGACCATACATTAGTTCCATAGGCATATAGCTAGTTACTGAGTTGTGTGTTGTATAATTAGCCCATAAAGCATATGGCAACAATTTTGGCCACTCACCAACTCTCCCTTCGCAAGCCTTGGCCAAAGCTTTAATGATTGAAGGATGCCATTTTCACTCTTTCCACTTCCTTTAGGGTTGTAAGCTGTAGTAAGAGAAAGCTTGATTCCTAATCTGGAAAATAAATCCCTTGCTTCCTTGGCATCTAGTTCACCTTTATCTGCAGTGATCTTTCCCACACAACCATAACGGCAAATCACCGCATTAAGAAGGAATTTACATACAGCTTCTATAGTTTTTGCTCTTAATGCTCGCCCGTCAACCTGGTTAATTAGGTACTCACGTGCAAGAACTAAATATCTCATCTACCAGAGTGCTAAAGGCATTGTGACTAGATCCACAACCCATTTATAGTGCATGGCTAGTGGAGATGTAGGGTGCAATCCATCATGATGTCGGACATTTGAATACATTTGACAAGTTACACACAACTCTACAAATTGAGATACATCTTTACACGTACCCTTCCACCATTATTTTTCTTTCAACTTGGAGAAGGTTGCCCACACACCCCTGTGTCCAGCCCATAGACTCTCATAAAACTCTTGCATGAGCTTTTCTTGAGTCTCTTTTTTACATATAACCCTTTGTGGTGTAACACCCTTTTGTTTAGGATGCTTCCACAAGTAACCATCCCTCAAAAAGTACCCATATGCTTTCTTGAGTATCCTCTTGAATTCTTGTTTAGACCAATCATCCTATTTTGTTAGAGTACTCAAGTAGATTCCAATAAGAAGCCAATCACCTTCATAAAGCTCTTTCAAGAACAATTCAAGTGGATTAGTTATGTAGACATTGTTATTTTGACATGAGAGATATAATAGAACTTTGTGCCCACATCACCTCCCTCATCAATCATTTGTGATTCATCTTCATATCTTGCCCTTGATAACATATATGCCAATGTATTGTCTTTACTTGCAATGTGCTTAAACTCGGGATTTAAGGACACTGCAACATAGCAATGTGTGGCATTGAACAACTTGTAATCATCCCAAGAAGTGGTAGACAATCTGTTTATACAACCACATATGGACCAATTAGGTACTTTTTCCCATTTTTTAAGGCTGTAACCATACCCCATAATTCTTTCTTTATTTGTGGATAGTTTCTTTGGTGAGAATTCAGTACCTTTGCTCAAAATCTCACCACATACCTATGTCCTTCTTCATCATCTTGCCATTTTCCCATCCAATTCCTATAAGAATGGTGTCTACTGTCACAATTACTAGCCTTTTACACTCATAGTCTACCTTTCTCAAAGTTGGTGTTGATTGGGGCAACTCCTTTAGCTTTTTTATGGCTTTTACATGTGCTTTTTTCCATTTAAACTTTTGATTCTTTCTAAGAAATTGATAAAGAGGATCAATTACATGTGCATAATGTGAAATCCAAATAACATAAGACACATGCTCTTAGAAACCTTCTAACCTTAGTGATGCTAAAGCATGTTTCTTTCATTCTTTGGATGACATCTACCTTTTTAAGACAAGGTTTCCTACAATATGGTCCGCACATGTGCCCCACAATGACCATGTCATTGACACAAAACACAGACTTTTTCCTTGACATAGTAAGATTCACTTCTTCCAACCTAGATAAAATTTTATCACAATCATTTATGTGGTTTGCCACAAACCTGTGACATACCCTGAGATCCAAAGCTTCATCTTTTTCACTTTATTCACATCCTTTGATAGGAAAATCATCAATGAAAGGCATTGTGATTTGAGGATTAAAGTCACGTAAGACCTTGTTCATCCCATTCAAGATATGTGCAACCGAGTTGGGCTGCGGTAAGGTACGCATTCTTATCAAACATAAACGTGTCCTCATGGTTGTCAAGTCTCTACTTTCTATTACAATAAAAAATTGATCATACATTGAGTAGAGATCCCCCATTGAGTAGACTGCCGTCCCTGAAAATGCCTCTGCAATCTCATCCACAATTGGACATGTACCTACATTTCTAATTGTCACCTTGTTCACTGGTTGCATATCTTGGATGAAGCATAGAGCACCACTCTTCTTTGGAACTAGGAACCACTTGTTTGAGTATGGAGCACAAGAAGGCTCCAAAATCTCCATTTTGATCTTTTCATTCAATAGCTCTACTAATTTGGGAAAATGAGTCTTTGAAACCGGAATAGGCCGCAGATTCCAAGGCACATGAGGTATTGTAAAAATTACCATAGAAGCTACAATAGAAGGATAAACACATCCTATATCATGTGGCTCAAATACAAAAGCCTTACCATGCTTTGAAAATATTTCTTTAAATCACTTTGTCTCGTCATGTGTTAGAAACTCCCTGCAACCAATCTGCAGCTCTTGAAAAGACTCCTTTGTGAAGGTGTATCCAATATTTTTAGGATTCCTCAAACTTGGTTGCAAAGAAGCCTGCTCAATGTTTTCCTTGTTGTTGGGTGGTAAGGGTGAAGCTACTGGTTTCACCTTCTTTGCTACACTCTTGTATTTAGTTTCAACATGGACTTATCGGCCAATTGTTTTCTTAAAACATTGGTTCTCTTTAAAGGCTTCTATTACTTGATACATTTCCATAGAGCATACTTCCACAACTTCATTTTCAAGATGCAAACTAGACTCCATTACAGCATAGAGCTCTCCCATATTATCTACAAAAGAAACTTGATCAGACAAACCCAAAACATTTTCAATAAGCCCTCGCAACCCACTCTCTTCCTTGCCTATTTGTACATTATGTACATATTGCCTCTCACATCTCTTCAAATCTTCAAGTTTTGTAAAACATAATGATCCATTCCTTGTTACCAAAGAGGCCATTTAGAGAGTTTCACTTATTTTTGGATCAGGCGAGACCCTTTTTCTTTCTGTACCACTGCAATCCCCCTTTACAATGGTACTTGTCCAAAACCCATCATTTCTCTATGGTCATGAAACTCTTTGCTCACCATTGGTAGAGGATGATCTCTACGGTTGTCATGATTTCTTTCATGGTTTACACAAACTGTGAGAAATTGAACATCACGTTTACCATCTTATCCTGGCATAAGCTGAACCATCATCCATTACCTTTGTTTCCATTCAAACTCCCACAATGTAGGGTTGTTCAAGGATAAGATGATACAAAGATGTGTCATATATAAAGAAGTTTTGTTCAACCTTTACATCAGCTATTGTCACCTTTACACTTGGACATGCTGCATACAATTCACCTAATGAATTGTTTGCCACTCTGACCATCCAACCATGCTCTATGTCCATTGGCCATTTAAATTTTTTGTAAAGACTTTTTGACACTATATTTATTCCAGAACCATGGTCCATTAAGGCAACAAATGGTTCTTCAAGATCACCTATCTTGATCAATGTCTCTGTAGTAGCCCGTGCCCAATGGCTTCAAGAACAGTGGCTCCTAGGAATACTTTGAGATTCTTCCCCATCATCAGCAAATTTCACTTGCCTTACATTTTAAGAAGATTGGTAGCATCCCACCATAGCTCCATCACCTTCTTTAGCATGCACCTATACTCTTTGTGTCTTCACAGTATCATCTTCAGCTTATGGGCGAATAGGCTCTCCAAGTGTTTGCTTCTTTCTCTTGATGATGTCAATAATTTCTTCATGGAATTCATGCTTGGCTATGCCAAGCACCTCCCTCAAAGTAAACTCAACCTTGCTATTCAAAATTCTCTCCTCTAGAAATTTCTTCAAGTCTCTAGCAAGCTCAATGTCAGATTGTTTTTGGATTAGCTGTTGTTGTCTCTTTTTTCTTCTCTGTAGTTGATTCCTCCATGGTCACTTCTGGTGAAGGTTCCTCCTATGTTGGTGGTGCTCCCAAAGGTGTTGCATCATTCCTCCCTCCACTTCTTGTAGCTCTTTTTGAAGGCCCTTGTAAGGTTTCCAGTTTCTGAAACCTTAAAGGTTGTAAAAAGCTTAATCAAACTGATATGATTATTGAAAAATCAATGTAGATTGTCCGACCATGGCAAATATTGGTATTTTTGGAATCTTAAGCACAACAAACCCCGGGCTAGAAATTTTCAGAATTGAATTCCGATAAAAACTGGCATAGTATGACCCCTGGAAGTTTACACTGTGAATTGAGTAAAATAGGTAAAATTGAAGGGTTGCAGTAATCATTTAAGCATAGACTTTATTAAAGTCCTCCTAGATATTTACAAGATATTTACCAACTAAGAAAAAATAGGTCAAAATATAGCAGAATTGATATTTTAAAAGCTGGCAGGTAATGGGAGGGTCATCACTGACCTGCCAGGGACTCATTTAGCAGCAGGGGGCATTTTTTGACTTGCTGGGGGCTGCCTGAACTTCAAGCAACTGCCTTTTTCAGCCGGTGAGAGCTTATGAGTGCCAGAAAACTATAAATAGGACCCTTAGCTTCACATTTTACACAGACTCGGAGCCTTGATACTCTCTCTCTCTCTCTCTCTCTCATAAAGAGAGAACACTACGCAGAAATCATTAGAGATTAATCTCTAATTGATTAACCTAAACGGTAATTAGTCTAATCTTTCTTAATTAGCAAGGTTAGATTAAGATATTTGTTAATAAATCAAAGATTAGGCTTATGTATGCTCCTCAAACCTCTCTTAATTAATTAATCTCTGCTGATTATTAGAATTAAGCTTAGTAATACTAAGATAATTAATTATCCTATTATAATAGGGCTGAAATTAGACAAATTAACCATGAATTAATGATAAATATATTAATTAAGATTAGATTAAGTTGAAGTAATTATCAGAGATGCATTAGATAGTTATTAATCTGGGAAAATTATCCTATAATTTTTTGAGAATTTTTCCTAATTAATTAGGCATAATTACTCTAATTTTTAAGCAATTTTAATAGGGGAAATTAGTAAATGCATGTCAAATGTTGTGATATATTTATCAGTAGTTAATTAGGTGTTCAAAAACCCGTGATAATTAGGAAAAGCTCAGAAAATTAATCTAGCTAATTAATTTAGCAAAAATACTCTATTTTTTGAGTAATTTAAATAAGGAAAATTAGTTAATGGAATTCAAATGTTGTGATATATTTATCAGTGGTTAATTAGGTGTTCAAGAACCCGTGATAATTAGGAAAATCTCAGAAAATTAATCTAGCTAATTAATTTAGCAAAACTACTCTATTTTTTGAGTAATTTAAATAAGGGAAATTAGTAAATGGAATTCAAATGTTGTGATATATTTATCAGTGGTTAATTAAATGTTCAAAAACCTGTGATAATTAGGAGAAGCTCAGAAAATTAATCTAGATAATTAATTTAGCAGAAATACTCTGGTTTTTGAGTAATTTAAATAGGGGAAATTAGTAAATGGATTTCAAATGTTGTGATATATTTATCAGTAGTTAATTAGGTGGTCAAAAATCCATGATAATTAGGAGAAGCTCAGAAAATTAATCTAGCAAATTAAGTTAGCAGAAATACTTTGTTTTGTGAGTAATTTAAATAGGGGAAATTAATAAATGGATTTCAAATACTGTGATATATTTATCAGGCGTTAGTTAGGTGTTCAGAAACCCGTGATAATTAGGAGAAGCTCAGAAAATAAATCTAGCTAATTACTTAAGCATAATTACTCTATTTTTTGAGTAATTTAAAAAGGGGAAATTAGTAAATTGAATTCAAATTCCGTGATATATTTATCAAGGGTTAATTAGGTATTAAGAAACTCGTGATAATTAGGGAAAGCTCAGGTAATTAATCTAGCTAATTATTTTAATATAAAAACTCTAATTTTTAGACAAATTCAATAGGGGAAATTAGCAAAGAGATTCAAATTGAACTGATTTATTTATTAGAGGTTGATTAGAGGTTATGAAACCCGTGATAATTATGCTCATCTCAGATAATTATTTTAACTAATTATCTTAGTGGAAAGAGCTGTTTTTAGGGGTAAATTAAAGAGGGAAATTAGTAAATCATGTTCTATAATTACATGCTATTTATCCGAGCTATATTATAGGGTAAAAAGACCTTAATAATTATTCCAAGGTTAGAAAAGTAGTATAGATATTTATCAAAGTCAAATTACACTATTTTTATCTAAAAACTAAAGAGGAAAATTAGTAAATCATGCTATATGATTACATGCAATTTAGCAGAGCTATATTATAGGGTAAAGAGGCCGTGATAATTATGTCAAGGTTAGAAACATAGTATAGATATTTATTTAAGTCAAATTATACTATTTTTAGCTAAAAACTAAAGAGGGAAATTAGTAATCATGTGCTATAATTACATGCTATTTATAAGAGCTGTATTATAGGGTAAAGAGGCTGTGATAATTATTCTAAGGTTAGAAAATTAGTATAGATATTTATCTAAGTCCAAATATACTAATTCGGGTGGAAATTTCAAGAAAGAAATTAGTAAATCATGCTATATGATTACATTCTATTTATCACAATTAGCTTACATAATAAAGAGACCGTGATAAATATTTCAAGGTTAGAAAAGTAGTATAAGTATTTATTTAAGTCAAATTATCCTAATTTTAGCTGAAAATTAAAGATGGAAATTATATAACTAAGTTGGAAAATAATAAGATAATTACCAGAAGTCAAAAATATCATAATCTACTTGTGGTAATTATACCATAGTTAATTTAGAGGTTATGAAATTATAATTGACAAAAAGTCCAATTTTTAGCAAATGATTAATTAATATAAATAGACTTTGTGGTTAAAAGTTTTTAGAAAAATTATAGTAAGTGTAAACCTATGATATCAAGTTAAGAAAATGAAATCTTTAAGAGAAATTAAATACAATAAATATTGAGCCCAAAATAAGTAGATTATTAGCTTGAAAGTTGATGGGAAAATTAGGAAAAAGATATAGAAAATTATAAGAAAGTTAGGAGAGCTTAGAAAACCCTTAGGGAAGCGGTGGAAAAAGTTATCATGCCTATATAGACAAATAAGAAATTACTAGGTCAAGAATTTATCAATTAAGACTATAAATTTAACCTTGGATGGGTTACGGTTGAATACAAAGGTTAAGTCTAGATTTTTAACTATTCACCTAATGATTAGACGTCCTTTTTATAAGGATAAGAAGTTATGGCACCAAAAAGAACTCTAGCAAATCCTACATTTGATGATGAGGAAGTAGCTCCAAAACAAACTAGAGCGTTGCACGACGAAGAAGCCGAGCCTAGTAGTAGGCCTACGGAGGAGAGTCTTTAGGGGCCAGCGCAACAGTAGATGTCCAATCAATCCCAGGTGGGTGTCCCATTGTTCAATTAAGTCTTTAATTAGTTTAAGTTATTTTATAAGTTAGCATTGCATACGTAAGAAGATAAACTGGCTGAAAACGGAAGGTAACTTCCAATGTGCATTTGTTTATAATATAGGAAAGAATTGTTTGGGTTAAAACTGGTTGAATTAGGAAAGATATGTTTGATCATCCTTAAGACAGCTTGTCTCAAGACACCAAGACACCTCCGACTCCTTGATATAAATTGATGATAATGATTGGCTTTCTAGCCACGGTTAAGTCGGTTACCCCCATGAACGATGAGTTTCTACTCTGTGTCATGTCTTGATGTTTCTACATAAGTTAGGATACCGTTTTTATCCTAGGGGAGCTGCCCGGTTGTATGGGCAACTGGTTTGGTGTATGGGCACCCGGAACCTTGGGTGGGGGTTTATTCCACTCCGGATTTGAACAAGGAATGGGTGCCGTTTTTCACCCTTAGGTGGTCTTGAGACGAGACGAGTACTGGTCATGGTTATTATGGATAATGTTTTGAATTGACAGTACTCTGTTTTAAGTTTAAAGATGTCTATTTGCTAAAAGAATGCTTTCAATGCTATCTTCAAGGAATTACCGTGATGGAACGTTAAAAGAAATCATTATTTTAAATGTTTAAAACAATGTGATAATAAGATAAACGAATCTTGTGTGAGTGCGGGGTGGTAAGTGGGGATTGACTAAGGTTGTCAATCATGGAAGGGTGGACCTGATTAGTCAGGTAACTATCCATTCCCGCACACTAAAACGTTTTAGAAACTTCTCACTTGGAAGAGGAATCCACCAACGGCTGTGCCCTCACATATGTTAGGGGGAAAAAAGCGTTGGCTAAGGAAACCATAATCTGAATGATGAAGTTATAGGGCCGGAATAAGAATTTTTTTTGTAGGCCGTTTGAATATATTGTCCCGTTTCCGCTGCGAGACACGACTAGGTCTGCTTCTAAGGCTATAGACCCAAGCCATTGTCAATGGTAAAGGTTTATTCCTTGGATTTTTTTCTTGTTTAGAGACTCCGATTTTTATAAGGCCTAGAGACCTGTCAAGGATCCCATCCCGATCTTGGTGTAGGCGGGGTTGGGAACCTTACAGCCCTTCATCACCATTTTCACGCCTACGCTTTTCTTCTACAATGGCTTCATGGCTTTGGCAGTTTGTAATGTAGGTATACACAGACATTGAGTCCACTGGATCACTCCACCCTGTTTCTAGACGTATGCAACCACCTGCTTCATGTAGAATCTCTTTTGTAAGCTTTCCCTTTTTAGCTAATTCCATGACATTTGGCCAAAGTTGACCATGATGATCACGTACCTCTTCATCATCACTAAGATGCTCAATTTTTACTCCATAAGTAGACGCCTCAACTGAAGAGGTGGCATGGTTAGTTGCATATCTTCAACTAAGGTTTGCATTCCCCCCTTCCCAAAGTTAATTCTCAAGAGTAGACCTGTCTCTCTTACGTGAATTTTACCATCCTTAAAAAAGACAACATCTTTTGTCAAAGCATCACTAAAACTATCACAATCCCTTCTTACATGGTCTGTACTATAATACCAATTACATCTATTAACAAACCCTTCTTTGGGCTATTGTCTTTTCCTAAGAAGTGGCCCTGATGGTTGGCCTTTTTCTTCAAGCTTTGCAAGCTTCACCTTCAAGTCGTGCATTCCCTTCACAAGCTCATATAGCATGGACTCATCAAACTTAGAAGCTATAAAAGTATGCTTTACCATTTTGTTAGAAGTTTAGGTGGAAGGACTTGTAGTGTTTACTACCATTTTGTCCCTTCTTCTTTGTCATTTGGCAAGCATTGAGACAACACCTTCAACCTCATTCCAGTCGGTCTTTAGTCCTTGCTCAGCATCTTTATCTTCAAGAAGAAGCTCCAAATTTTCTTGAAGCTCTTTACCTGTAGCTTGTAAGAAAAGATATGTCTTCTCTGCATCTAGTGTGGCCTTTTTTGTCTTGGTGAGATGTGCATAGCGCCACTCATATTCCCTGAGGAGCTCTATTATTGATAGTTCTTGCTTTGGCTTGACTACCCATTCTAAGAATTTCCTTTTGGTCACTCTCTTAGAGTCCTCCATGAAATATTCCTCCTTTAAAGCTACTTTGATTTCTTCCCAGTTTCTCCCATGCCCATCTTTAAAGATCCCTCACATGTTCCCTAATCTCTCGAGCAACAACTAGCTCAAAGCTTTGAATCATCTCACCTTCTGACACGCGATGCAGCTCCATCTCCTTCACATTCTCACACAAGTATTTGGTTACATCTTTGCCATCATTTTGTTGACGATCGCTTGCATGGCTTTGGTTGCTGAAATCTCCCTTCTTTCAGTCGCTTGTTATTGTTGCATGAACATTGCAAATGCTTGAAACATTTACACTGTTGCTGGGTCAAAATGCATGCCATGTTGCTCCACATGATCACCCATGGTTACCCACAAACTCTCATCCTAGCAAATTCGCTTCAGGTTCACCAAAAATATGTCGAGAAGTTTGCGGTCTTGCCAAGAAAGCACCGAGCTTTTGGTTGTGAGAGTTTGTGAGAGAACTCCAAAAACTATATGAAGGAGTTATACCATAGATGCCATGAAGTCTAGGGTTTGGAAGAAAGTGCAATCAAAGAAGCCCCATTATTTCTCTCTTGCGCTCATACACACAAAGAAAGAACAAAAAATAGCATATCAAAACAACACAAATATGAAAACATCAAGGCTATGGTCATATCATATCATGAGTAATATGAAAGGGTTAATAGATGAGTTAATGGTGTTCAATCTTTGCCAACCAAACATGCTACAAATTCTTCTTTGGAATTGTAATTTTATGCTTACTATAATATATATGTTTTGTCTAGTGTGTACAAATCCTCTTGGTTTACAACAAGATAACTACAGTTATGTCAAAAGAAAAGTTATAGTCTATAAGGGGTATTATGATGGGATCTGATGAAAGAAGTATTTCATTGAGCCTTACTAGCCCAAAGAGAAATACCATACGTTGTTGGAAGTGTATTTTTTTGGCTAATCCATATGTTAATTGTTATAGATCACACAAAGTGGAAGCGATAGAAACTCACATCGTGTGGATTATCCATCTATGATGTTTCTAGTATGTGCAAAATGTGGATGTGAGAGAAATGAAGAAAAGAGAATTTTTCCTCCCAAGCCCTATTCTTGCTTGTAGGCAATAAGGATACTGTGGGGAGAGATGTACTTGTAGCAAGGAGAACCTAGAATTTAAAGAGAGAATGACTTTCTAAGAGTGAGAGAGATAGTTTTGGTTAGAGAGGGATATGAAATTAGAGATATATGTTGGATTAGAGATGAAAAAGAAAAAAAAAGAATTCAACAAAATATCAAAGTAAAACACATCTTCCTTGACAAACCCTTTGGGAGTTATTCACAATTTTGATAGAGAGAGAAGAAGAGGGAAGACTTCAAACCTTGATTGATGCACCAATTTCAAGTCCTTCTTCGATTAGAGTTGATCTTCCAAGGATAGCTTACAAGATTGGCCAGTCTTCCTCTAGGAGCAAGTGTAGGCTTATGCTTATGTTTATGGCTAAGTACATTTAGACATTAATCCTCTCCCACTCTAATGAATGGTTTTCAATGAAGAAGAGGTCCCCTTTTATAGGTGAAGGGAATCCCCAAGGGTTACACAAGAAAGAGAAGAGCCAGTGTGAACATGAACTAACAAAGTTTGAAATGGGCTGTCCATGCATGATGTGGTCAGAATGGGGTCCACCATTTTGATCATATCTCATCAACCATGACTCCAAATAAAAACTAAAACTAGGGACAAAAACTTCAGCTCATGATTATATGACTCCCATTTTATATACTAGGGTATCTTTTGGCAGCAAAAGTCATCTTGTGGTCCCCTTAGCTTAGACTTCCACTTGATTCCAATGGACACCTCATGCAGTATGAAATCATGATATTTATCCTTGACAAAGGTTTGTAAGAATCCTCTTAATAATGCATTAAAATGAGTGCATCTTTGAAAATCATGCAAGTTAGTGTCCCACTAGGATTTGATTCCTTCCTAGTAGCTATTAAAAAGAAACATAAGTAAAATACATAGAATATATATATATATATATATATATTGGAAGTTACCCTAGATATAGGATCTAGCTAGGGTGTGAGATGATAATGAGATAATAGAAAGAAAGAACCGATGCTTTTTGTCCCAAGTTAAAGACGTGAAGCTATTGATGCTTTTTTCCATAGAACTTTCTAATGGTAAAGTAAGAATATGTTACCCTTGAGATAAATAATATGATGAGATAGAAAGCTTATTATTATACTTAGATATGCATATGAACATTATGGAATATATACTTATGTATCTAAAAAGTAGCAAGATAGATCTTGTAGCATTTGTTCTCACTATGTACGTGTCACAACACGACAACATATGTCAGCCTCTAATATGCCCACATGGCTTCTCTACTAAAAAAATGCTACTGTTCTCACAATGGCAATTGTATTCCATCGATCATCAAAATGAAGGTGCTAACAACACAGAACCTGCTAGATCACTTGCCACTGTTTATTAAATTCAACAAATCCAAAGGGAAGGGAAGTTTTCCCAAAGCGACCAAGAAACTACTAATCATAGGAGAACATCTGTTCAAAGACCCATTGTTTAGCCTAGCCAAAAAATCTCTTTGTAATCTTAATAAAGATGTTGGTCTCAAAAACCCTAAAGCTTGGGAGATCTTTACTAAGAGTATACAAAAAGCAATCAAAAGCATGGGCCTCAGAATGAAAAAAGACCTAAGATGACCGTACAAAGCACCTCCAAGAGGAAAAGGCTCTACTGACAAAAAAAATATGATGCGATCGGTTTCCGAAGAAGAGGAAAAGAGGTGGTTGGAAGCTAAAGCTAACCTAAAATACCATCATCTCAAGAAGGCCAAGAGGGCTATATTGTTCTCTAAAAGGAACTTCTTTTAGCTTGAGGCCTCCAATCAGGCACACTTTTTTCAGGCCATGAAATTCAAGAGGAATAAGGGCTGTTCCCATTCACTTGTAGATGTGAATGGGAAAGTTATATAAGATCAAGATGAAATGGCCAAGATGATGC
The DNA here is from genome assembly GCF_014529385.1 of Adiantum capillus-veneris. Classification (NCBI taxonomy): domain Eukaryota; kingdom Viridiplantae; phylum Streptophyta; class Polypodiopsida; order Polypodiales; family Pteridaceae; genus Adiantum; species Adiantum capillus-veneris. Next base: position 96,018,014 of record NC_140939.1, on the reverse strand, counting down.
TTGAGCATTTGATCCAAATCATTGGCCAACCTGAGGTCCACTCTCATGAAATGTATGAAGCTAGAGCCTCTTTGCTTGTTAGTGTCAATAGGAAGATATCTCATGCTGAATCCAACCTCCTTGAAGAAGGCCTTCTCAGAAGATGAATGCATGCTTGTGTTGCAAGCTTTAGGCAAGGATAGGTCTTCTAGTTGGGATGGATTGAATACTAAGCTTTTTAGACAATTTTGGAATGATCTTAAGGTCCCTATCATGAGTATGAGATACCAAGCCTTGCTTGAAGGGACTTTAGACTCTAGCGTAAAGAGAGGGCTCATAAAACCTATCATGAAGGTTATAAGTTGTTCTCAACTAAAGCACTGGCACCCCATCTCTATGATGTATGTGGCATATAAAATCATTGCAAAAGTTTTTGCCCTGATGATCTCCCCACTACTTGATAAAGCTATCTTCCCCCATTCAACATGGATTTATAAAAGGCAAGTCAATGTATGACAATTTTTTTGGCAACAATGGTTGACATTGAATATGGTTCCCACACTAAGCAAGATTTGACCTAGACAAGGCCTATGAGACAGGATTATGTGGTCATTCATAAAAGGTCATGAAATTGCTAGGCTTTGGGTCTCAATTTTGTTGACTAGTCCATACTCTAGGAGCTGGTAGCCACTTTGAACTTTTTTTCAATGATAGGATTGTGGGCTTTTTCAAAGTCAAAATAAAAATCAAGCAGGGATGCCCTCTTGATCCCTTGTAGTTTTCCATCGTCTTGCACCCTCTAGTTACTATGCTCAAAGATTGTGCTACAAGAGGGGAGATTCAATGGTCCCGTCTTACCCGGCAACAGCTAGCTCATGGTAAAGTTATTCATGGATGAATCACTCTTCTTCTTAAAAGCTTGCCCCTAGGTTTTTTGGAAGGCTCTTGAGATTGTGCAAACTTTTGTCGTTGCCTCAGGGGAAAAGTGTAATATGAAAAAATCAAGGATGATCTCTCTGTCAAATAACGACTCATCCGACCCATCTTTTTGGTTAGGAGAGCTGGTCTCAAAAGGTAAGATTATTTGTCATCTAGGAGCCCCCTTGGGGGTGGGCTTCACTCACAAGCAAAGATTCTAGTGGGTCTTAGAAAAGGTCAGGAGAAAAATGAGAAGGTGGGAGTAGGTGCTTCTGCCCTTCCCTAGCTGGGTCAAAGTGATCAACTCCTTCATGATCCCATACATTGCCTTTACTAGATTGCTCCTCAAAATAGACAAATGTAACTGGAAAGAGTTGTTGAAACCAATTAAAAGGTCTTTATGGAAAAATAACACCAAAGGCTCGATGCCTTGGAGATGGGCAAAATGGGACGCAATTGCTAGACCAATGGAACAAGGTGGTGTAGGGATCCTCAACCCTGCCGTTCATGTGGAGACCCTTTTGTGCCAAGTTTGTGGTCTTGATAGCACAAAAATACCATACATGGGCTATTATGACCTACAGTATGATGGATGGGGCAAATCTCTTCTCAAAAGGAGGGTCATGGAAAGGGGTCGAGGTTCATGACAAACTGCTAGCCCCTCAATGGACCAACTTGAGACTAAGGTGGCACAACGGGTGAGCTGGTGTGCAAGTGAAACTCAGAGAGAGAGGCTTTGGAGTGGATGGATTTAACCAAATACTTCTAGAACTCCATAACTTTCTGGTCCCTTTGGCTCTCCATAATTGTTAGCATAAATTTAAACCCTTACTAGAGAGAGATTGCTAGAAAGGTAAATAACAAAGGACTCCATTGTTTGACCCACCTCTGGGACTTCATCAACCTGAATTGGAAAGAGGTAGATCGTGTGGTGACCAAGTTTCACCTTAACACAGAGAGAGATTGTTGATTAAGAGACCTTTGGAAAGGTTGGCTAATCTCTTAATGCCCCTAAGCGTACCTAATTTTGAGTGGAAAGCCTGATGATGGCCTCAGAGTAGCCACGTTTTCAAACCACACACCAAGGGCATATACCTAACTCTTATGCACAAGGCGGGCTGGTTCACCCCCTCTAAAACAGTGAGGTAAGCAATGGTCGGAAGCTTGATGGTTGGCGTTTGCAAAGAACACCCACCCTCAGTTACCCTTGTCAATGAATATTTTTTATGGAAGGTTTTATGGGGGGGCCTACCAATAGACGATAAGATCTTAGCCTAAGGTATCGGCTCCAATAAATGCTTGGGTTGCAGAACGACTCTGGAGGACCTGGCCCACTTATTCATGGAGTACATGAGGGTTAGATAAGGTGTGCAAATGGATCCAAAGGACTTGGAAGATAGGGTTTTCAAAGAATGATTTGCTCCTTGGAGGGAAAGGGACAAAAAGATAAGCACTCCTACTCTGTACTCAAGAAGTTAGATTCTGCTTCTTCCATCATATCTAGAAGGCCCAAAATGGCCAAGTGTTTGTCCAGGATCTCTCGTTAGCCAGATACTCAAAGATCATCCAAGAAAGCAAGGAAACTATCATTGGGATTGGAAAAAGTAAGATCTCAAATGAATGGAATAGGGTAACCCTCGTCGTCATATGCAAGGTTGGGGCTCCATGTGAAAAACATGGTCACCATATCCTTTGGTGTGCATTCTTTGGAGCATGGACAAACCCAACCGGAAGTTTGTAGATTTGAGCATGGGAAGCTTTGGAGCCGTTTGTCAAGAGTTAGCATTTGTGTTTCTCCCCACGACGTGCTATAAATGCTATAGAATTGGGGCATTATGCTCTAAGTTTCCCGATGGTTGGGATTTTCAAAAAGACAATGGCGAAAACTACGTGGAGGCAAGCTGATAGAGATCTTAGGCAGCCCCTGGCTAAATGTTAAAAAATGTTTACACAACTAGTAAGCGACAAGATTGTGGTTGAGGTTGTAATGAATGAGGATACTTGTCCGCTTTTCTCAAAAAATCAAGAGGAGAAGAACAATGTCTACAAGCTTGCACATCAAGACTTATCGAACAACAAATCCCAAGAGATAATGGATGCATAGATTAATTTGCCTGAGCAATAGACCATCCATTAGTCTCAACAAGAGCTTCATAAAATGCCGAACTCTTGAGGCTTTTATGCATCAAGCATGTTGAGTGAAAACCTCACATTAGGCATCTATGTGCATCATTCTCTTGCTAGCCTCAAGAACATGCATACTACATACGTGCTTCACCTCCACACAAAGAGGCAGAGCCAGATCATCTCATATTGGCATTACTTGCACCCTACATGGGACAACATGATTGAGCATCACATGTGGTCATCAATAGGGCTAGTCAAAAACATTTTCCTAATCAAAGTTAACAAGGGCACAATAAAAACTCTTTCGATTTTTAGGCCCAAATTTGAAGAATTTGCCAGTATTTACACTAAAATTGCAAAATTTTGTTGGTTTCTTCAAGGACAATTTGGAATCTAGCTAAGATTGTGTAATTTTGCCTGGTTGCAAATACACTAAAGTCCAATTTTTTGCAAACACTGGAAATAAATAAGGACACAATAAAAACTCTTCCAAGTTTTAGGTAAAAGTTTGAAGAATTTCTTTTACACTAAAGCTTACAAAATTTTACTGGTTTTCTTCAAGGGAAGCTTGGAATGTATGTGGCACACTAAACCCTTTTTCTTTTGCAAATATTGTTCTTGAATAGGCCCAAAATGAAACGGCATGATGGATGTAGAAAAACTCAATACATCCATAGTCGCTTTTTTGCAACCCTGAGGGCATGCTATGCAAAGAGAGGAGAGGTGCACCTATCAAAAATTTGTTACACCCTCACATGGGGCACGAGAGAGAGAGAGAGAGAGAGAGAGAGAGAGAGAGAGAGAGATATATTTTTTGACAACTTGGTAACCCTCCAAAAGCAATTACATATTGTTTAGGGGAAAAAGGGAGCCAAGAGTTCTACGATGAGAAATGCTTTATCTACTTTTAATAGTTTTCCTAATTAAAGTGATTTAGTAAATAAGGACAAATTAAAACTCTTTCGATTATTAGGTCAAAACTTGAACAATCGTTCGTATTTACACAAAGTTGAAGAATCATCGATATTTACACAAACTAACAAATTCTTTGTTGGTTTTCGCCAAGGCAAGCTTTGAACATAGAAAAGTTGGATGCTCAAGACATCCGTAGGCACTCTCTCTCACCACCTGTAGAACATGCTATGCAAAGAGAAGAGAGGCACACCTATGAAAAATCTATTACGCCCTCGTGTGGGGCACTGGCACGGGAGAGAGAGAGAGAGAGAGAGAGAGAGAGAGAGAGATTGATTTCCTAGCAACTTGGCAACCCTCCAAAAACGACCTTGAACCATTTCAAAGAAAAAGGAAATCACAATTTCTACAATGAGAAATGCTTTATCTATCTATAGCACTCACAAGTTTGGCTTTAGGCACTGAGCAAGATAAAGAGAGTGTTGGTGTTAGAGTTTGTAGACATGCTAACCTTACGAGGGAAAGATTGTGTAAAGCCAAACATGAAGTATCCAAAAATTCATAGATAGAGTCTAGATTACAGCTCAAGGATCTAAGGTTGGTCTAAAGACAAACACCAAAAGAGGATGCAACTATTGTGGTGAATTGGAATGGTTACACTATTGGCTATTGTGTTTGTATTTTTGAGGCTTGAAACAAAGAAAAGATTGGTTTATTTTAGGGAAATGAGAAGTGTTGTTTGAGAATTTGGCTTTATTCTTATGAACTTAGGTAGTGTGCACAAAATTATATACAACCAGAACTTGGATTTCCAGATAACAATTTCAACAAGAAAGGCCCAAATCTTACAACTTTCTTAGGGTAGAGGGATTTTGCATTTATGTTGTAGAACCAAAATTGATTTTTGGCATAAAAATCTTCCACATAGAGGCACCGATTGCTTGAGGATTTGTTATCCTAAAGATTTATTCCACATATAGGCATCAACATGCAACTGATCATTTCTTGATTGAAAAAGATAGAAAGGATCAAATATTCACAATTCTAACTACATGTAAATTTTTTTAGAGTTGATTCATATGGCATGCTTTTGACTACAATTCCATAATTTAGAGAGAGAGAGAGAGAGAGAGAGAGAGAGAGCACTATAAATATAAACAGAAATATGAATGAATAAATAAATAAATATATATATATAGAGAGAGAGAGGGAGAGAGAGAGAGAGAGAGATAAGTTCTAATGTCGTAAAAATAATCTTGAGCAAAGTATTAAACTCAAGATCTATTATTCAAGAGGTAACTATGACAACCAATTAGACACATTATTTCATGTATGTGCGTGTGTGTGTGTGTGTGTGTGTGTGTGTGTGTGTTTTGTACACAAAAGAACATATAAGTTCAAAAGACAATTGACTTTGGATAATTAACTAGGGGTAGCACAAAAACAACTAATTCTAAGAATTATTTTTTTGCATAGCTATAAGAATGAGGCCTCATTCTAGTGCTTATATACATAGGGTAATATGTATTGATTGTTGCATAAAGTGGCAAGAGTCTGGTACATTAGGGAGGACAATAGCTAAGCCAAAAAAATTCCAAGAAAATATAGAGTCCTCACCTACATCCATGCAAACAAGACAACACATATGTTAGCCTTGATTACATTTTACAGGTGTCACACGGGCTATATAAGTTGTTATCCATGTCCAACTTACAACCTTTTTAACTTAAACCATCGTCCAAAGTAATCACAAAATCATGTTTAACCAAGTAAAAGGTGTATTTTGATTCTCTTTAAGTTCATTTTAATCTTGTAATCATAAAGTAATCACTCCTTTAAGATACACGTGAATTTTAGTAGGTTTCATAGATAAGGTTAATATATACCCCAATTTTAAACCTTAAATAGCTATTTATATACATAAAATTATCTTCCCATTCGGTCCTTGTCAGACTCATTTGTTGCTGCACGTGGGCTGTGTCACATATTGTGTGCACATTTTTTTAGTATTTTTGATGTGATTGCTATCTATCTTCAACGTTAATTATTATACGCATCTTGAGCATGACTTATTTTACCCATCTTTAGCATGTTTGCTACCACCTTCTTTGGTGCTTGACTTTGAGCACTTGGGTGCCATTCGCAAATAGGGAAGATGCTACAAGGGCTAAACAACCATGCAGTAGCAGCCGAGTATCCTGGAGAACTCGCCTAAGGCCTCGTATGCGGAGGCAATGGCCGGGGGGCAAGGAACATCCAAAGACCATCAACTGAAGGCCCGAATGTCTGATCCCAATGGAGGTGAGAACAAAAGCAGCAAGACTTAGCATGATGGACACCTTAAGAGGTCTGCTGAAGGGGCTAGTTGAGGCGAGTCTCACCACATCCCATCAATTGGGAAGACAAATTTCCAAGCCTTGAAGAAAATTCTACCACAAGTGGTTGAAGTGGAAAATATGTGCTCAATGTCAATCTCGTCGGTGTTGACTAAAAAGAAGCTCGTTGTGGTGGCCAATTTGTCGTTTGTATTTGGCTATATGGGTAGAATATCATCACAGGTAGAGATCATCATATGGATCTCTGGTCCGACGGTCCTAAACGAGGGCGGAATAATTGACTACGTCCAATATTTAACCAAAGGGTTTTTCATTGTCAGGTTTAATGACCCCGATATAACTAGCAAGATCTTAGCAAAAAGCCTGTTGTACCTCAATTGCTCCCCAGTTTTCATCCTACCATGGAACTTGGCTTTTGAATCCCCCAAGGCCTTCAAGGATTTGTGCCCCATGTGGGTTGATTTTGTCAAGTTACCAATGTGGTTGTTGGATAACCTTTAAGACCTTGCAAGCACCTGGGTATTCCGCTATTTGTACCAACACACATGAAGGTAGGGATCGTGAAGAATAGGGTGTGCATTTGTTGGGATGTACATAAACCCCTCCAGAGAGCATGGTAATTAATGTAGGTGCAACGCTAAAAGTGATCTCTCTTAGATTTGGTACCTTTTTTGGAGCATGCTTTAAGTGCAATGGGTTCGGCCGCTTTGCTAGAGACTTCCTTTTGAATGGTACTAGGGAAGCTAAAGAGAATAGAGCTGAACATGCACGAGGGTCCTCACTCAAAGAAATGCCAATATCCAACATGGAAGTTGAAGGTGCAAAGCAAGGGGAAGGTGGGATAAGCAAGGATAATGAACTATTCAAACACTCAACCAAGGATAATGAAGTGCTCAAGTCCGACAAGATGGGCACTAATAAGGACATTACCCAAGAACATTTGACTATTGAGCCAAGCCCTAAGGGTAGCAACAACCAAGACACACCAACTTTGCAATTTTCCACATTTTTTGTGGTCAAAACTCCAATGAGGCCTCACAAAAAAATTGCCTTGTTCTCGGCCCCCTAGCCAATGGACTAGGGCTGGCCGCAAATCTCTGTTATAAAATGCAAGAGAGTAGGAGGGGAGCGAAAGAGAGGCGGCTAGGTATGGTTCGCCAGAGGTGGAGGAGGTTGTCCCACTTTCCCCATAATGGACGACTTACATATTCAGTCTTGGAATGTGAAGGGTATAAAATATGCAAAGAAAAGAACTCTCTTTTGGGAGGAGGTAAAAATAGCAGCTACAAATTGCTGGTTAATTCAGGAGCACCATCCTGATGCTTCTTGTCGTAGGAAGCAAGAAATAGGGAATAAGTTCGTGTATTACAACGATGGCACTCTAGGTCATAGTGGGGTGCTCTCCATTTTGACAAGGAATTGGAGCCACAAGTTGTCTTTAACCATGCCTCAAGAAAATTCCTTGGGGTAAGGGTTAAGTGGGCAGGACAGTCCTTCACCATTATCAACATATATGCTTCCTGTGATGTCAAGGGGAGAGCCAAACTCTGGGTGGATCTCAAGAAGTATCCTCTCAAAGGAGACTGGTGTATCATGGGTGATTTCAACGTGGTCGAAGCTTGAAAGGATAAGACGGGGTTGGCTAGTCTACTAGCTGACTCTAAAAAGTCCAAATGGAAAGCTTTCTACGAGACGGGGTCGGCTAGTCTACTAGCTAACTCTAAAAAGTCCAAATGGAAATCTTTCTGCGAGAAATGGGTGCTTCTTGATTTGTGGAATGCAAGTCCTTGGAGTAGCTCTCTTGGCTTGACATAGACAAGCCTTCAATACATCAATACGGCGTCCCATCTGGACAGGTGCTACATCTCTCATCAGGTGGATTGGCTCCCCCCCTCTGTGCTGCTATGTGTCGATGCCTCCAAGAGCATGTCGAATCACTTTCCCCTGAAGCTTCACATAGCCGGAGCTAGTAATGATGCTTGCTCCTCGAAGGGGAAGAAGAAGAAGTTAGTCTCAGGGGCTCATCTCTTTAAGGACCCTCTTTTCAAATCCCTAGCCAAGACGGCTATTGGCAAGCTAACACAAGATGTGGAAGCAGTTGATCCTTGAGCTTGGCTCTCCTTGATTTGTAGAATCCAATCAGCAATAAAACGTGTTGGGCCCAAAGTGAAAAAGGCTTGGGAGATTGAAAAAAGGGAGCTCAAGGAAGAAGTAGAGGTGCTCTCCAAAAGAAAGCAAGAAGGAAGAGCTCTCAAGGAAGAGCACAAAAGATGGCTTGAGGCCAAAATGTGTCTCGCTGATTTGCAAGCTGAAGAGATCATTCAGACTCCTTTGCTGGCCAGAGAACTTACCCTCAAACCCAAATCTGCCAATCATGCTCATTTTGTTAGAGCTCACAAAGTTAACAGAAGAAGGAACTCTATCACATCAATCACTAATAAGAGGGGAAACAAAGTAAGAGACCAGAATATTATGGCCAAACTCATGCTTGACTATATCGGTTAAAATATTGGTCAGCCAGAAGGCCATCTGCTTGGTATGTTCAAATGTGATATACTCCTTACTGAAGTAAAAGAATCAGAGAATCGATGAATGTTGAAATTGTCTCGTAGGAAATGGGGAAGGAAAAGTCCCATAGGAGGGATGGACTCACTGTCGAATTTTTAAAAGAATTCTAGGAGGATCTCAAAATCTCGATAGCACAACTAGCTAACGGAACTCTTTTGGAGGGGCAATTGGATACCAGCCTTAAAAGAGGACTGATCAAACCTATACCCTACTTGGTTTGTTGCTCATTGCTAAAGCACTGGCGGCCTATCTCCATGATGATAGCTGCATACAAGATCATTGCTAAAGCACTGGCGGCCTATCTCCATGATGATAGCTGCATACAAGATCATTGCTAAGGTTATTGCGCTAAGACTGTCTTCAACCTTGAACAAATTCATCACCCCCCACCATCACAGATTCATCAAAGGGTGATCAATTTATGACAACATCCTTGCTGCCATGGTTGGCATTGAATATCTTCTTACAGCAATCAAGAATGTATCCTCCTCCAACTTGACCTAGATAAGTCCTACGACAGAATCTCGTGGTCTTACGTTGAGGCTATCATGAGGCTTTGGGATTTGGACCCAAAATGTGTGTGATTGTTTGCACGCTTGAGAAAGGAAGTTACTATGAGATGCTCTTCAACAACAAGGTAGTTGGAGGGTTTGAAGTCAAGAGCTCAATCAAGCAAGGTTGCCCCCTTGCCCCGGTGCTATTTGCAATCGGCTCTCACCCTTTGTTGAATGCATTTGAGGACAATTCAAGGAAAGGAGAAATCATCAAGTTCTTTCACTTTCAGGAGAAAAACAACTGCTTGCTAAGCTGTTTTCAGATGACTCTTTGCTCTTTCTTAAAGCCGACTTAGAAATGCTAAGAAGAGCCCTCAAGATTTTTTTGCCGTTTTCTTCAACTTCCGGCTCAATGTGTAGTATTGAGAAATCAAGATTGATTTCTCTCTCAGAAAGCGACTTGTTCAACCCCACAGAATGGTCAAGGGAAGTTATAGGTAAGGGCTCTGTGTTCAGGCACTTGGGCGCTCCAATTGGGGTGGGCATAATGAATAAGCAAAAGTTTTACTAGTTCTTGACCAAAATAAATAGCAAAATGAGAAGGTGAAAGTTTTTGCTCCTCCCCTTTCATAGGAGAGTCACATTGATGCTTTCATGATCCCGTACATCTCATTTATTTTGTCGTAGCTAAAACTGACCAAATCCTATTAAAAAGAATTTTTGAACCCTATCAAACCGTTTCTGTGGAAAAGCAACACAAAAACCTCAACCCTTTTGCCAATGGGGGAGATGGGAACGGGTGGCAAGACCAAGGAATCAAGACGGAATTGGAATTATTGACCCTATGGTACATGTAGAAGCTTTGTGTGCCAAACCGGTGATCCATTTGACGGACCAAAAGGAGGAATGGGCTAGTATGGCGTAGGATATGATTAATGAAGCAAAGCTTGCCTTGAAAGGGGGCACTTGGAAGAATGCCACAGTGCATGACAAGATCTTGGAACCCTCTTGGACACTCTTGAAGCTTGGAGGTTGCACAAGGGAGCTAGTATGAAAGTGTAGCAAAGCAGCTTCAACCATGGAATGGGGGGAGAATTTCAAATACTTCAAGGATTACTCTCTCAATTGGTCCCCCTGACTCCCCAAACTTGGAAAGGGTTCCTTAGACCCCTTTTGGAGGGAAGTTGCACGCTTGGTGAACTACAAAGGTATCATTCAGCTATCTCATCTTGGGGATGACAAAAGATTTTGCTGGAAGGATGTGGAGCTCGTACTATTGCAACATAACTTGGGTATGTACAAAAGGCTTATTATTTGTAGACTCTTGGAAGTTCTTACAGCCACCTGTCAATGGATCAAAAATTGATTAGAGATCTTGGCATTGGCCAAAAGATAGAGCGTTCTCGCTTCCCAAGACCGAGAGTATCTATAATGTGCTTATATACAAAGCAGATTGGTTCGTCCCGCTCACCCAAATCTAAAAGAAATACTGGATAGAGGAGCGCTGGAAACAGAGTACTAAGGCCATTTGGGAGACGAAATGTTTGCAGTACATGAACATATTCATCTGGAAGGTGCTTTGGGGAGCCTTGCCTATTGGGATCAAGGTGTGCACTAGAAGGCTCAGTTTTGACTTTCCTGCTCTAGTTTTAGGTTAGCCTCTGAAGACCCCCTTCATCTATTCTTCAAGTGTCCAACTTCACGGGGGCTGGCCGCCAAGATTATCTTCTTTACTAATGACCTGATCTTGGAAGGGTGGAGATTCCAAAGCCTGTACATCTTGGGGTGCACCCAATTTACTAAATTTTTCTACCTGAACCAGGTTTGGAAGTCTAGAAACCTTCTAGTTGAGCACTGAACTCATCCATTGTGTTGGAGCAAGAAGAAGGTCACCAGACAAGGATAAAGAATGGACTCATGCATTGAGTTTCTAACACTTGAGAGGAAAGGCTCTTCACTGTTGGTTTTGTTTACTCTGTGTTTGTGTACAAGACTCTGTTGAAACCTTAGCCCCCCCCCCCCCCCCCCAAGGTGTTAGGAAATAAGACGTAGCTAAATAGATAATTGAGTAGATTACTTAATGGAGAGAGACAAATTTACATACACGAGATTATAGAGTAGAGAGAGAGAGAGAGAGAGAGAGAGAGAGAGAGAGAGAGAGAGAGTACACACGATATACGTGGTTCACCCAATGTGGGCTACGTCCATGGGAAAGCAGCCACTCAATGGCTTTAGTACTTCAAAACAAGAAGTAGTTTACAAAGGGATTATACCCTTTTGGAGCTCCCGCCTTGCTTCACTCTCACCACCTCACACCCACCTTGTTGCATCAACTTCACACTCTGAAATGTGTGTAGAAATAGCCTCCTTTTATAGGCGAAAAGGGTTGTCCTCTCTCATGAGAGGCAGCCATGTGTAGCCGCCCTTGTGTAGATAAGTCCAAATCGGACCCTCCAATCCGCCCATGTGTGGCCGTCCTTGTGTAGACAAATTCGCTTTTGAATTCGGACACCAGCCATTGAATTCGGCCACCGGCCACCGGCCACTGGCCATTGACTTCCGACCACCGGCCAACCGACCGGTCGTTTTCCAACCACTTTCCGGCCGCCGTCCGACCGTAATATTCCGACGAAAAGGAATATTTCGGCTAAAGTTGCCCCTGATTTTTGGCCGTGAAAATTTTGGTTTCCGCGAGTGATTCTCCTTCACGCACGATGTCTTCTCCTCATAATGGGGGCCTTACAAATGTGCGCTTTTACCACAAAAAATTACAAGGGATAAATCAGGCTCCATACTTAACAATCTCCCACTTGGAGACTGATCTCCAAACCAAACTTGTGACTGCTTTCCATCCTGGCTTCTTATCCTTGAATGCCGATTGAAGATGAGAAAAAGCTCAACTTCTCCTTGTTGACCACCTTTGTAAACATGTCTGCAGGATTTTCACTTGTATGCACCTTTCCTAGCTTTAGCTGTCCCTCTTCCAAAAGAGTGCGTATGAAGTGATATCTTGTTGAGATGTCGAGCTCTACATCTTGAGCTGGCATCCACTACAGGTCTTGGCCGCATACGAGATTTACTCACTGGCGCGTTAGGTGACCGACACGGAGGATCTGTGCCAGTGATTCTACAACTGGACTACACTTATAGTGCCAGCCTAGTACGCTTCTAGAGAGTTCACACTTAGTGATCGCATGTACATATGTGCTACTTTTCAGCTTTAGCACTTAGTCATTTTGTACTCTCTTTTCTGAGCGAAGAAGAAGAAGCTTTCCATCTCTGTGTGCTTTGTGCTTGTCGTGTGTAGCTCTCTTGCATCCTCATTCTTTACATGGTATCAGAGCCTGGTGCAGGCAAGAGAGGCTAAGAGAGCAATACATCACAATCTCTTCGTTTGCAATCCACGTACCAGATGCAGAAGAGATTGTGATGTTCGTACAAGTTTCTGAACAGGTCTCCAAAGTGCAGTATACAGAGATTTACTGTACAAGTACAGTGGTTGTATGTACACTTGATTGTGGACACTCGTTGAGTGTAGAAAGTGTTACAGGTACCACGATAGCAGGTTCAGCAGATTTGTAAGTTTTTGCAGATTGCAGCTATTTTGTCTTAGTGCTTCAAGATGTCTGACAGTTTCAGTTAGATTGTCACTGAGAAGCTTGAGAAAAATAACTACCCTGCATGGAAGTTCAGAATAACTAACTTCCTAAAAGGAAAAGGTTATTGGGACTATGTAGAAGGAGACAATGAAAAGGAACCAGAAATTCCTGAGGCAAATGCTACGGCAGAGCAAAGAAAAGCTTTGAGGGACTGGCAACAAGGCTAGAGCAAAGTGATGTATTGGCTTTCTATGAGCATCACAGATGGCATGATGGGCTATCTACAGGATGCTAAAACCCCCGCCATTGCATGGAAAAACTTAGGCAAAGTGTTCGAGGTGAACACCAAGGCCAAGAAGCTTCAACTAAAGTCAGAGCTAAATCAGGTTAAGAGGAACAACCTCTCCATCAATGATTATGCCTTGAAGATCAAGAGTATCATTGAGGCTCTTGGATCTATTAAAGTCTCAATGGAAGACGATGACATTGTCCGTGCATGCTTGGATGGTCTAGGAGATGAGTATGTACATTTCAGGTCTTCCATGAATACAAGAGACGACATCCCCGTGTTCCAGTGCATGCTTGGATGGTCTAGGAGATGAGTATGTACATTTCAGGTCTTCCATGAATACAAGAGACGACATCCCCGTGTTCCAAGATTTGGTTTCTATGCTTATTCTTGAGGAGAAGAACCTAGGTCTTGACACATCTTCTTCTCGTGGCAGAAATAGGTCTGAACAGGCCTTCTAGTCTAACTCCAACAGAGGTAGAGGCCGTGGTCGAGGGCCAAGTGGTGGCAGGGGCCAATCTCGAGAAGGTCAATCAAAGCAAAACAATACAGGTGGCAGGGGAAACCAGTCTCAAGGCTGGGGGAGTCAAAGAGGTCGTGGTGCAGGATCAAGCAGGCAGCAACATACTGCAGATAGCAGAGAATGTTGGACTTGTGGTGAAAAAGGTCACATGTCACGTGACTGTCCAAAGGGAAAAGCAAGAGGAAAGAGAGAACACGGCAACTATGCATCTACTAGCAGAGATGCAGATGAGAGCAGAAGCGAGCGCATGTTTGTTATGTAGCATGTAATGAATACAATGATTGCAGAGAATTCCACCCAAGATGATGTTTGGTATGTGGATTCAGGTGCCTCTAATCACATGACGTCTCGTGGAGAGTGGTTTAGAGATATGCGCAAACCAGATGTGTCAGGCTATGTGCAGACAGGAGATGACACAGCTCACCCTATTGCTCATGTAGGGGACATACCTCTAAATACAAAGAGTGGGAAATCAAAGTACTTAGCAGATGTTCTTCATGTCCCAAACATTACAAAGAATATTGTTATGCAGCATGTAATGAATACAAGGACTGCAGATAATTCCACCCAAGATGATGTTTGGTATGTGGATTCAGGTGCCTCTAATCACATGACGTCTCGTGGAGAGTGGTTTAGAGATATGCGCAAACTAGATGTGTCAGGCTATGTGCAGACAGGAGATGACACAGCTCACCCCATTGCTCATGTAGGGGACATACCTCTAAATACAAAGAGTGGGAAATCAAAGTACTTAGCATATGTACTTCATGTCCCAAACATTACAAAGAATCTTGTTTCTGTTGGACAAATGGTTGAGCACGGTTTGCAAGTTCGCGTCAATCTGAATGGCTGTTATATAGAAGATTTCCAGAATGGCTGTAAACTAATCACATAGGGCAAATGTGTGGGCAGAATGTTTATGCTGAATGTAGACATGCCTGAGGTAAAAGCTACATTATTTGCACAGGGCACAGGTGTTGTGGCTGATGTTGACATTTGGCACAAACGCATTGGCCATGTCAATGAGTAGAGATTATGCAGCATGCAATCAAAACAGATTGTAAAAGGTTTGCCCAAATTCAAGGTGGATAGTATGCATAAAGTGTGTGCAGCATGCCAGTTTGGAAAACAATCAAAGGGCTCATTTCCACATGAGCGCAATGTATGTAAAAAGCCACTTGAGGTGGTGCACACAGATGTTTGGGGTCCAACCGATACTGCAAGTATACATGGTTGCAGGTATTATGTCTCTTTGATTGATGGCCATACAAGGAAAGTATGGGTCTACTTCATGCGTAACAAAAGTGAAGTGTTTGGTCACTTTCAGGACTTCAAAGTCATGATTGAGGGAGATAGATATGCAAATCAAGACATTGAAGTCAGATGGAGGGGGAGAGTACTTCTCCAATGATTTTTCAGATTTTCTGCGAATGCATGGTATACGTAGGCAGTTTACATGCAGATATACTCCACAGCAGAATGGAGTCGCAGAAAGGAAAAACAGGCACATTGCAGAGGTTGCACGTGCATTGATGAATGAGAAGAACATGCCTCATAATTTTTGGGCTGAAGCTATAAATAAAGCTGTGTACATTATGAACAGGACACCTACAACTGTGGTGCATGATGTAACACCTGAGGAAAAGTTTACAGGTACAAAGCCTGATTTGGCACACTTGAAAGTGTTTGGCTGCATAGCTTAGGTGCATGTACCAGATGAGTTGCGTAGGAAATTGGATCCTAAAGCAGAGAAATGTATTCTTGTGGGATATTCCCTTGAACAAAAGGGGTACAGGTGCTACAATCCTATTATATGAGAATTACGAGTGAGCAGAGATGTAGTCTTTGATGAGATGAGTAGCTGGTACAGTAATGCACATGGCACTATTGGGGCTGATGTAAAAGATGATGTGGTTGTACAAAATGTGAGGCCATAGTCACAGGTTTTGAGTGGACCACAAGAGTCCTCTTCTTGTGGCTCTGTTGAGAAGCCATGCAATGGTAGACTACGTACGCAAGTTACTCCACCAGCAGGTACAGGGAATGTATCACGAAAAGGAAAGGAAAAGGTTGATGAACCTCCCTTTATGGTTGATGCATCATCAGGTTTTTCACATATAGACATGGATTTAGATGGTTCTGAACAAAGTCTTGATGAGGAATTTAGAATTCCGGCTGTCAGGACACCTGGTGTAAGGAAAGTACAAGAAGATGCTCGAGGGCAAAGGAGTGACCTAGGACCGCGCAGATCTAACAGAGTCAGAAATCCAGTTCAGAAATTGACTTATGATGGGTATCTAGCGCATCACCAAGCCTACATGGCTAAGGTGATACATGATGTGGAGCCCACATGTTTTGAGGATGCAGTTGGAAATGTGCATTGGGATGATGCAATGAATGAAGAGATGGCTGCATTGGAAGCAAACGACACATGGGAGTTGGTGCCATTTTCAAGTGGCAAGAAAGCTATTGGCTGTAAATGGGTGTATAAAACCAAGCATAAGGCTGATGGTAACATTGAGCGTCACAAGGCAAGGCTGGTCGCAAAGGGTTATGCACAGACGTATGGCATAGACTATGAGGAGACCTTTGCTCCAGTGGCAAAGATGACAACTGTGAGAGTTGTCATAGCAGTGGCTGCATCTGGCTGCATCTAAAGGATGGATTATACATCAAATGGATGTAAAGAATGCCTTCTTGAATGGTGAGTTGCAAGAGGAAGTGTATATGGATCAGCCACCTGGTTATGTCGATCCAGGTTACCCAGATTATGTATGCAGGCTTCTCAAAGCTTTGTATGGTTTGAAGCAGGGCTCTAGAGCATGGTATGACAGGATTGCCACGTCTCTTGTTAGTATTGGTTTTAGGAGAGCTCATGCTGATCATTCACTCTATGTACGTGAGAGTGATATGGGGATTGTGGTCATTACCATATATGTAGATGACCTTATTATTGTGGGTGACAATGCTATGGAGATTGACCATGTGAAGGGTCTTCTCAAAAAGGAGTTTGAAATGAAAGATTTGGGCGAGTTGCGCTACTTTCTTGGCATTGAGGTCATCAGGACTCCAGAGGGTGTATGGCTATCACAGAGACAGTATGCTTTGGACATGTTGTCAAAGTATGATATGGCTGATTGTAAGCCAATTTCTATTCCCTTGGCTGTGAATGCAAAGCTGAGTGCAGAGAAGGGTGATGTTGTTGAGGATGTCAAGATGTACAGGAAGATTGTGGGTAGTCTAATCTACTTAACTATCACGAGGCCAGCTACACAGTAGGCTTGGAGAGTCAGTTCATGCAGCTTCCAAGGAAGCCACATTTGGATGGAGTACAACGCACACTTCAGTACGTGCAAGGGACTCTTGACTACGCATTGTTCTATGTAGCAGATGCGCCATTAGCATTGTATGGGTATACAGATGCAGATTGGGCAGGTAGCATTGTTGATAGGAGATCTACGAGTGGATGCATGTTCTCTTTTGGGAGTTTTGCTATTACTTGGAGCAGCAAAAAGCAGCCTACAATTGATTTATTGAGCACAATGGCCGAGTACAAAGGTGCAGCAGTTGTGGCGTGCGAGGTAGCTTGGCTACGCACATTACTTGAGGACTTGGGAGTGCAGGTGGACCATCAGATTGTCATCCATTGTGACAACCTCAGCAGCATGCAGTTGGCTAGGAACCCAGTGTTCCATGCCAGGACCAAGCACATAGAGGTCCATTACCACTACGTTCGAGAGCGAGTGTTGGCAGGCGACATCGACTTGGTCTACGTCAGCACAGAGGAGCAGATAGCGGATATCTTTACCAAGGCCCTCAGAGCTGAGAAGCTTCAAAGTTTTCGGACTATGCTTGGACTCTGTGACATACAGAGCTCGAGGGGGAGTGTTGAGATGTCGAGCTCTACATCTTGAGCTGGCATCCACTAAGGGTCTTGGCCGCTTTCGGCATTTACTCACTGGCACGTTAGGTGACCGACATGGAGGATCTCTGCCAGTGATTCTACAGTTGGACTACACTTATAGTGCCAGCGTAGTACGCTTCTAGTGAGTTCACACTTAGTGATCGCATGTACATATGTGCTACTTTTCAACTTTAGCACTTAGTCATTTTGTACTCTCTTTTCTGTGAAGAAGAAGAAGAAGCTTTCCATCTCTGTGTGCTTTGTGCTTGTCTTGTGTAGCTCTCTTGCATCCTCATTCTTTACATATCTCACCTCAATGTGCTTTGTCCTTGAATGAAAGGCTGAGTTCTTCGCGCAAGATGGATAGCGCTTTGGCTATCACTGTACAAGACACAATTGTCTTGTTTGAATCCAAGCTCTTCTAAGAATCTGTGAAGCCACATAATTTCTTTGCTTGCCTCCGTCATTGCTACATACTCTGCTTCCGTGGTAGAAAGTGAGACCACTTTCTGCAACTTTGAAGCTAGCTTACTGTTGTGCCTCCAACCGTGAAGACATAGCCAGTAGTGCTCCTTCGAGTATCTTTGTCACCTGCCATATCTGCATCAGCATACCCTTCTAGAAAAATATCAGTTCCTCCAAAATACAAAGATTTTGTTGTTGTCCCTTTTAGATACCTAAGTATCCACTTCACAGCTTGCCAGTGTTCTTTACCTGGGTTGTCCATGAACCTACTCACAACTCCCACTGCATGTGCAATATCTGGCCTTGTCCAGACCATAGCATACATTAGAGAACCTATCACTGCAACATATGGAACTTTAAACATATAGGCTATCTCCTCTTGTGTCTTTGGACACATATCCTTTGTTAGTTTAAAGTGACCAGCCAAAGGTGTAGAATCTGGTTTTGCATTTTTCATTGCAAACCTTTCTAGTACCTTCTTGCTGTAATCATCTTGAGATAGCTTTATTGTCTTCTTCGTCCTGTCCCTTGATACTTTCATACCAAGTATCCTCTTTGCAGCACCTAAATCTTTCATTGAAAAAGAGTTAGACAACTCCTCTTTTTGGTCTTTGATGTCCTGCATGTTAGCACTTGCAATCAACATGTCATCAACATACAACATTAGGATGATGAATTTCCCATCTCCCAAATTCTTCGTGTAGACACAGTGATCCGAGTTGCATCTTGTGAATTTATGATCGAACATCCATCAATCAAACTTCAAGTACCATTGTATTGATGCTTGCTTTAATCCATACGAGCTTTTCTTTAATTTGCAAACCATTTTCTCCTTACCTTTTACTTCATACCCCTTTGGTTGAAGCATGTAGATTTCCTCCTCTAAATCACCGTGAGGGAATGTTGTATTTACATCCATTTGCTCGAGATTTAAATCATGAGCATCCACAAGGCTTAAGACAAACCTAATTGAGTTCATTTTTACAACAGGAGAAAATATTTCATTGAAGTCAATACCTTTCTTTTGAGAAAACCCTTTTACCACAAGCCTAGACTTGTACCTTTTCTTCCCACCATCTTCTTCCTTCAGCTTGTACACCCATTTGTTTTGAAGTGCCCGCTTACCTTTAGGAAACTAAACCAACTCCCATGTTTGGTTGTGATGTAATGAGTCCATCTCCACTTGCATGCTTTTCATCCATTCTTCTTTGGATTCGTGTTGCATAGCTTCTTTGTATGATTCCGGCTCTCTAGAATCTGAGATCAAGAGATGGTTGAAGGAAGGAACAAACCTTTCTGGAGGTCTACTTGATCTTGTAGATCTTCGGGGAATAGGTTGAGGCTCCTCATTTGGTTGGCGTTGTTGCACATTGTCACCGTTTGCAATCCTTGAATCTTCAGCGTCCTCAAGCTCCATGTACTCATCACCTGTTTCTTTTGTTTGTTTTCTTTCCAAGTAATCTTTGTACATATTTTATTCGTTAAAAATTACATCCCTACTCCTTAAGATTTTACCATCTTCCAGATTCCATAGGCGATACCCAAAGTCACCTTCTCCATAGCCAATGAAGAAACACTTTTTGGACTTTGCATCTAGCTTTGATCTTAGGCTTCTATCTATGTGCATGAAAGCCTCACACCCAAACACTTTGAGAAATGCATAATTCACCGGTTTACCTATCCATGCCTCTTCTGGAACTCCACCATCCAATGCCATTGAGGGTGACCGATTGATTGAGTACACAAATGTACTTACAGCTTCCGCCCAAAGCTCAAGCGGTAGGCCTGCATGTAGCCGCATGCTTCGTGCTCGCTCCATGATTGTCATGTTCATCCTTTCCTAAATCCCATTTTGTTGAGGTGTCCTTGGGGTTGTCCTTTGCCTCCGAATTCCATTGCTAGCACAAAATCTTTCAAAAGCTTGGCTGCAATATTCGCCTCCATTGTCGGATCTGAGGCATTTAACCTTGGTACCTGTTTCATTCTCCACAAAGGCTTTCCACATTTGAAATATGGAAAATACATCGGATTTATTCTTCATGACATAAACCCATGTTTTTCTAGTCGCATCGTCTATGAATGTTACATAGTACAATGAGCCACCAAGTGATGGTGTACTTGCAGGACCCCAAACATCAGAATGAACCAACTCAAGTTTTTTATTTTTTCTTTCATTTCTTGATTTTTGAAATTTTACCCTCTTTTGTTTACCATAAACACAATCTTCACAGAACTCTAAGTCCACTTCTTTCAAACCTGGTAGAAGCTTCTTTGTTTGAAGAATTTGCATTCCTTTGGCACTCATATGCCCAAGCCGGTAGTGCCACACCACACTGTCAACTTCTATAGTTGCTGCACAAGCTGAAGGTTGCGTGCTAACAGTACACAAGTAAAGTGTACCGACCTTTTCTCCCTTGGCAACCACCAAAGATCCCTTTGAGATCTTCCACCGTTTGTTTCCGAATGCAATTTTGTGACCTTCATCGTCCAATTGTCCTGTAGAGATCAAATTTTTGCGAAGAGCCTAACATCTTTAAGCTTCTATTCATTTCCGTTAGCAGTTTTGACAGAAACCGTGCCTTTGACGACAATCTCACAAGCTTCATCATCTCCCAAGTATACATACCCAAAATTACCTTTGATGTAGTCTTGGAAACGTTGCTTGTGTGGTGTCGCATGGAATGAAGCCCCGGAATCTACTATCCAGGAATTAGACACATTGTCTAATGAGAGAATTAGAGCATCTTGCTCTACTTTACCTGCCACATTGGCCTCCGATGTTGGCCTGTTGTCTTGAGACTCTGTCTCCTTCTTCTTCTTGGACCAGCAATCCTTTTTGACGTGGCCCTTCTTGCCTCAGATCCAACATTCAAGAACTGACTTTGTCCGTGACTTGCTCCGTCTTGAGCGATCACGACCCTTTTGGTTTTTGAACCTCTCCTTAGGCCTTCCTCTTGTTTCCACTGACAATGCAGCACTTGATGATTCTCCTGTGCTCTTCCTTTGTATTTCCTCACTTAGGAGAACACCCACAACATCATCAAACTTAAGAGTATTTGTGCCAGAGATAGAATTACTTACAGCCATCACAAGGCTGTCCCAACTATCCGGTAGAGATGATAGTATAAGCAGAGCTCGCACTTCGTCATCGAAATTGATTTTCACCGATCGAAGTTGACTTATGTTTGTGTTAAAGTCATTTAGGTGTTCTGCAACTGAACCATTCTCTGCCATCTTTAGATTGAACAAGCGCTTCATAAGAAATACCTTATTGGATGCCGATGGTTTCTCGTAGAAGTCGTCAATGACTTCATCAAGTCCTCCGTGGTCTTCATCTCCGAAACATTGAAGGCCACCGTTGACACCAAGTTTAACCGGATTGTTCCTAGTGCCTTTCGATCAAGGAAAATCCATGCTTCATCTGCCATTGTTGCGGGCTTCTTCGCAAGATCGCCTAGTGGCAACTAGAGGTCCTTCTGGGAGAGATAGTCTTCAATCTGCATCTTCCAATGTTGGTAGTTTTTGCCGTTGAACTTCTCAATCTTGAGCTTCCCTTCCTCAACCATAACTCCCACTCAATTCAAGGAATCCTTTCCTTGAGATAATTTAGCTACGAGCAAACCTTGCTCTGATACCAATTGTTAGGAAATAAGACGTAGCTAAATAGATAATTGAGTAGATTACTTAATGGATAGAGACAAATTTATATACACGAGATTATAGAGTAGAGAGAGAGAGAGAGAGAGAGAGAGAGAGAGAGAGAGAGTACACACGATATACATGGTTCATCCAATGTGGGCTACGTCCACGGGAAAGCAGCCACTCAATGGCTTTAGTACTTCAAAACAAGAAGTAGTTTACAAAGGGATTATACCCTTTTGGAGCTCCCGCCTTGCTTCACTCTCACCACCTCACAACCACCTTGTTGCATCAACTTCACACTCTGAAATGTGTGTAGAAATAGCCTCCTTTTATAGGCCAAAAGGGTTGCCCTCTCTCATGAGAGGCAGCCATGTGTAGCCGCCCTTGTGTAGATAAGTCCAAATCGGACCCTCCAATCCGCCCATGTGTAGACAAATCCGCTTTTGAATTCGGACACCGGCCATTGACTTTTGACCACTGACCGCTGGCCATTGACTACCGGCTACTGGCTACCGGCCACTGGCTAACCAACCGGTCGTTTTCCGACCACTTTCAGGCCGCCGTCCGGCCATAATATTCCTACGAAAAGGAATATTCCGGCGAAGGAAAAAAAGTTGCCCCTGATTTTTGACCCCGTGAAAATTTTGGTTTCCGGCGAGTGATTCTCCTTCACACATGATGGCTTCTCCTCATAATGGGGGCCTTACAAATGTGCGCTTTTACCACAGAAAATTACAAGGGATAAATCAGGCTCCATACTTAACACAAGGCATATGTAGTGCTTGAGGGAAACTGTGTTCTTTTTTAGTTGATATAACTTCTCTCAACTCACAATTGTGAGTATGGCAAAAAAACAAAAACAAAACCACAACCAATGCAGTAGCCCTTCCTTCTATGTCAGAAAGAAGAAAAAAACTAAGGTGTTTATCCATTCTCTATTATGAGAAGTCCTAAAACCACATGTTTGGCATACTAAAATACACAAAGTTATGTACAAATGCAGCAGCATGACAACCAATTCAAATATCGTGCTAAATACACCAAGCACGGGTTTGTAAAGGAATCACCTCGGTAGTAGGTGCAACGCTCTCCGAATGTCATCAGGGAAGCAAAACCAAACCACTATATGCGGCTAAAATACACAAAGTTATGTACAAATGCAGCTGCATGACAACCAATTCAAATATCGTGCTAAATACACCAAGCACGGGTTTGTAAAGGAATCACCTCGGTAGTAGGTGCAACGCTCTCCGAATGTCATCAGGGAAGCAAAACCAAACCACTATATGCGGCTTCAGATGGAGAGTTCACTCAGCATGCAGACAAGCAAAACCAAAGTTTATCCTCTGAAGCTCATTAACAAATATGTACAGCATGTGCTTTGAGCTTGGCACCCAACTAAATACCAGGTGTCCAAGTTAAGTATAAGATAGCTAGAATACAAAGTTGGAAGAAAAACAGTCCAATTTATAAAGTATGCACAGACCATGGCAAAACATATCAAACGATAGTAATGAAACAATCCACCGCCTTGTGTCTCACCAACAATATGGAAAGAAAGGTGCCAATTTTTTCTTGTATTGGGTTTATTATGTAGAGCAACATACTAAAAGAAATTTTGAAATAGAACTTATGCACCCAAATTCAATGACTAAACTCAACAGAGTGCAGTATTCCATATGCAGAGACAGTAAGTAAACTCAACAAAGTGCAATATTCCATTAACAAGCCCAAGTATATGCTACCGACCTACGAAGGTTGGCCAATAAGCTCCATGACAACATAGTAAGTGGCAACACACTCACTCCTCTCCTTCACATACACACACAAAACATAACCAAGGGTAAGTGAGGGGAAAAAAGCCCCCTCGCCTCTTTATATAGCAGTACTGCAAGGTTGAGGCATCATGATATGCTCGAGGCAATAATTCCCCTCATGATCAGTATGATCCGTCAGTGCGCCTTTCTAGATATGAAGTAAATGCGGCCACCTCATTATGTATAGAGGAGGCTACGATCATGATAGGGTAGGAATTTGCATAGGTGAGTTGAGACGCCATAGTGCTAGTAATGTGGCTGAGGGAGAGAGGGAGAGAGGTCTGCAAGAGCGTGAAGGGTCCTCGTAAGGATGAGATGAATTTACGAGGCATTAAAATGCCACGTTCAACTAATAGGTTTCTTACCATGCTCCCTTTTAAGGGTAAACTCCCACGACGGTTAAAGGGGATGGAAATTATATAAGAGGCAACCAGGTACAAAGTCCCAACCTAGAGCGAACTAGCCACTCTGGGGGGGGGGGGTTTTAGGTGTTTTAACCCTTTATTTATAAAAGTGGTCCGGGGGGAGAATATGAAAATGGTGCAATGTTCCAATTGTATATGCCTTAAATTAAATAGGTGGGTGAGTAAGTATTAGTATGCTCTTGGTGCACGAGAACCTTTAGCTTATGAGGTAGGTTTAAAAAAAGAAAAAGAAGGGGGGGGGGGGGGGGGGGGGGGAGGAGGGGGGGGGGGGGGGGGGAAAGATGGCATGGTTTAAATAATCAAAGTTGGTAGTAAGACATGTGTGTGTGTGTGTGTGTGTGTGTGTGTGGATGCGCGCAGAGAGAGAGAGAGAGAGAGAGAGAGAGAGAGAGAGAGAGAGAGAGAGAGAGAGAGGTTTTACTGTCAAAGGAACACATCAAGAAACCTCAACTCTCTATTTGATAGTTCTTAAACTTAAGACACAGTATTCAATTAAGAATTGCGATGATCAATCCACCACACTAAAAGCTTATTACAGTTTTCTCTTCTTATTCACTAAAAGAGATCTCAAAGATCTTCCCGACAAGTCTTGACAAAACTTTGTGTGTGTGTGTGAGAGAGTGAGAGAGAGAGAGAGAGAGAGAGAGAGAGAGAGAGAGAAGGGGGGGGGGGGGAGGAGTCTTGATCACAGATCTAATAAGAGAATTTTTATTGTCATAAGAACAATTCAAATAGATATGAAAGATCTCATCGACAAGATCGAATGTGTGTGTGTGTGTGTGTGTGTGTGTGAGAGAGAGAGAGAGAGAGAGAGAGAGAGAGAGAGAGAGAGAGAAAGAGAATTTTCATCTTCTTGGAGTGATTACAAGGACTACAATCCACCCTCCTCACTTCTGCGTGCACACACACACACACACCCCTACAACTATCATTATATTAAGCTTAATACTTATACACAAAAGAACATCAAGTTCAAAAGATAATTGGTTTTAGACAATTGGACAATGGTTTGTACAAAATTACCTTAGTATTATATTCATTTTTGTAAAGTATGGCAAGAATAAGGTATTATTCTAGTAATCCTATGCATAAGTATTAGAGTTGTAGATGTCATCAAGGTTGAAATCAACCAAAATCTTCAGAGTCGGAAGCTAAACTATTTTAAGTAAGGATAACATTCTCACATACATCCATATAAACAAGACAACACATTTGTTAGCCTTTGTTAGCCATGAATACATATTACAGGTGTGAAAGAACCAAGATCTTTAGAGTCGGAAGCTAAACTATTTTAAAAGATAACATTCTCACATACATCCATATAAACAAAACAACAGATTTGTTAGCCTTGAATATGTATTACAAGTGTGAAAGAACCTATCAGTTGTCATCCTTGTCCTACTTAAAATTTTTAAACTTAAACTACTATCCTAAAAAAAATTATTTGTATAAAGTTTAGAGTATGTAAATGTATTGCATCACAAGGTCATCACCCCTTTTGATGCAAGTGGCAATATTTGTATTTAATGTTATAATGTATCATAAATCAGTTTTTTTCCTAAAAAATTATCCTGATTTTTATCAGACTTTTCATTGTATAAAAAGTACGAACATATTTCAAGTAATTTTTCCAAGTTGAAGTTTCCAAGCTAAATGTAATTTCTCAAAGTAGTATCCACAGGATCTTTGCAAGCCTTATCTTTAATTAGACCTTTACTAAATCCAAAATTCTGACTAGCCATCCATAAGGCAACCTTAATTATATTTTCAAAGTGATTTGAGAAGCCATTTCTAGCAACTACAACCATCTTGAGGCAATAAGTAAAAGAAATTATTATATTTTTTGTTTTGCAATCTTGTTCCGAGCCAAAAACCAAGCCATAACAAACCCAAAGTCTAGTAGAGTACAATCAAAAGTGTATCAATCAATGAAAGCACTCAAGTAGCTAAGTAA
Source organism: Adiantum capillus-veneris (assembly GCF_014529385.1). Taxonomy (NCBI): domain Eukaryota; kingdom Viridiplantae; phylum Streptophyta; class Polypodiopsida; order Polypodiales; family Pteridaceae; genus Adiantum; species Adiantum capillus-veneris. Next base: position 95,992,062 of record NC_140939.1, on the reverse strand, counting down.
TCCAAATTCATCCAAAATTTTAGTAAACCCTATCATATATATATTACTCAAGTCAGGGATACCATACTAGGAATGTATAAATTATTGTAACAATCCAAAATATTCCTAGCACTAAGCTAATGTGCATTTATCCTTATAAGTGAAGAACTAATTAAAACCTTAGTATAGTGTTCATGTTTTGGGCTGAGCACCCAACCATTACAAAGCACAAGTTTAGCCGATTTTTCCAGAAGATTAGGTATCAATAGCAATTCAAAGCAAACACATCTAAACGAAGTAGCAGAGTAGTGGTTTCCTTGGTCAAAAATAGAGATACAAATTTAGACAATGATAAAGCTTGAAGAGCATCTAGGTCAGCAACTCTTATAACCAGGTGTTTAGCCTGAAATCACTGCTAACAAGGTCAAAAAACTTCAACAATGCTTCTTAATATCCTTTAGCAAAAAAATGCATCATTCATGATGGATAATAATTACTATATTCAAATCATACAAGATGAACATAACCTTAGGTGGACCCTAACAGAATAAACGCTCAGGCAACAACTAGATATCGGATGTGCTCAACCTTAGGTACAGTAAATCATAGAATAGTAAAAAACACTTTTATTAGAGTAGATCCGAGTTAGCATAGTGTGTGTGTGTGTGTGTGTGTGTGTGTGTGTGAGAGAGAGAGAGAGAGAGAGAGAGAGAGAGAGAGAGAGAGAGAGAGAGAGAGAGAGAGAGAGAGAGAGAGAGAGAAACCCAATGGTCATGCTTTTCTTGGCCGCATCAACGCACGAGTCACACACTAGTTGTATATAACCAACCTCACTTATAGGTGGCACAACAACAATTGAAATCATACATGCAATGAATTTTCTTAATGATGTTGTGATCTTGGAGAGAATTGATTTTTTCCAGCTGCAAGTATTCCTTTTGGGGGCAAAATGAGACTCATTATGTGCACTCGTGCTTGTCTTGTGTCATAACACGTGCAAATTGCTTATGTTTCTATCAACAACAATGCTATTTGCAAAACATTTACATGCTTTTACACAACAAGTTGCTCAAGCAACCGGGGTATGAGGTAAAACCTTATTAGGCATAGGTCAAATGGTGGTGACGCATAGTCCAAGGCAAGGGGGGCATTTTTTGATGTGTGATATTCCTCAATTATGTGCTTGAAGATGCAATAGAACCTTACTTGTTTAGGGCATAGGGAGGAGGTGCAATCATCAAACAAGAGTTTACACATGAGCGAACGATGCGAAATAGGTCATAAAAAATGCGCTTGACTATGTTACTTCTTTGACGTAGACAAGGTAATTTGGAAGATCCAACTAGGTGATTGTGAGGACAAGGTTCCTCGAGGTAGGGTTCTAGTGGCTAGGATCCACGTGGCTATAAGCCACAAGATAAGCATGCACCGGGACATATATAGTTGGGTTATATAAGGATGTTTGAGAGGAGCTTAGCTATCCACCTTCTATTAGGCTAAAGGTTGCGGAGGAGCTCTAGGCCATGCATCTTCCCCTTGCCTCTTCCTCATAGTGGTAATAATCATGATTTTCCTCCTTGTTGTCTGCATAGGATGTTGTAACCATTGACAACATCTCTGAGGTCTTTGTGCTATCTTGAAGAATCCACAGTCCATACAAGAAGAGGGGTGGTCAACTTCATTAAATCCAACAAGGTTGCTACGAAATAGCAGCACCAACACCTAGGGAATAAATCTCTCTCTCTGAACACTACTTGCATGAATCCCATAGATTTAGGTGTAAAGGTCTACTTTTAGAGCTTTTGCCACATTATCTTGAGCCAAAGGGCTCACCCCACAACAAATTCTTGCAAGCTTTTCTTAATGGTCATTTTGTTGGAGATTTTTCTGTTCTTAGTAAAATTTCTTTTTCTTTTTGCAAAAATCACAATTGTGTGTATGATATATTATGCTGACAAAAAAATTACAAGCACATGTCATGCCTGTGTCGAGCCATGATAGCTTCCCAAGGTTATCATTACATTGACTGAGACGGGAGCCACCCCATGGCAAGGGATGAGCTCATATGTTCACCCAAGAGTGTCAGTCCTAACGATGCCTACAACCTTGTTCCATTCATCTGAGTTTACATGTTTCCTTATGGCCATGATCGCCTCCTTGTTTTCTTGGATTATCTTGGTGAACTTAGTTGTTTCCAACGTGCTCTCAAATATCCGACTATTCCTTGCCTCTCAAACATGTCGAAAATAGAAGAACCTCACAATTTGTGTGACGATGAGTAGCACTTCATTCTTAAACACCTTCCGTCCCATGAAGGTTCATTCTTGAGAAATCCAATTTTATAGGTTACTTAAGTCTCTTATCATCTAAGTATCAAGCATTCGTCAAGCTTTTGTAACACTCAAAATTTTAGAACTTTTCATTATCTAGTTTCTCATATATTATTATCTCATTTATACCGTCTCTCTTGCATATTGTGTTCGTGTCACATTCCTCCTCGTCTTAACTTTTTAAGTGTCTAGTGCTAGATATCATATAAGCACAATTACCAAGCGGCCTAGGGTTTCCTTGCGGCATTGCCAAAATAGGCTTTACCGGCCAAAAGGGAATGTTTATCTTGTCTCATTTTTTTGACATGTTTTTGACTTCCCTTCTTTTTTCTTTTTAGTTTGTGAGCATTGTGTATAGGATAAACAAACACAAACCCCCAAATATTTTTAAGACTTTTATGCATCAAGGGCATAAGCATTAGTTGATGGCTCCAAATAATCCTCTATATAATGGTGTAATTCCTCCCATTGTTAAAGATGTAGAGGGAAATCATATGGTTATACTATTATATGGGAAATCATATGGTGTAATTTGACCGTTGTTGAGGACGTTTAGGAAAAGCGCTGCAATAAAATCTTTGGCAACAATTGTTCAACGTAACAAAATACTCTTATGATCTCATTACTACTAATCAGTTTCATGTTACACAAAATGCTTTATAAAATTTAGGTTTCATGAAATCTATGGCAACTATTTTGTTATGTTGAACAATCGTTGCCATAGATTTCATGTAGCAAGTGCTACATGAAATCTATGGCAATGATTGTTCAACATAACAAAATAGTCTTATGATCTTATGACTACCAATCGGTTTCATGTTACACAAAATGTTATATAGAACTTAGGTTTCCACATTGTATGTATATCTAGGAGATAAGGTGAAAAACATGGAAATAGGTGAGCTTGTACTTATACGTCCCCATTGGTATAGCTAGAACCACCTCATGAAAAAGAATCTCTAATTCTTAATACTCAATCCTCCAAATATCTCCCCCCCCCCCCCCCCCCCCCCCCCCCCCCCCCCCCCCCCCTTCTTATACATATGATATGAGCATGAGATATAGGGCGCCCCTATCGTATACGCTTATGTGCATTTCTAAAAACACCCCCCCCCCCCCCCCCCGCCCCCCTCCCTCTTCTTATACATACGATATGAGCATGAGATATAGGGCGCCCCTATCGTATACGCTTATGTGCATTTCTAAAAAACACCCCCCCCCCCCCCCCCCCCCCCCTCTTACATTCACATGGTACCATACAGAAATATATTGTCAATTTCAGCCCTTTAGTTACATTGAGGCTATGTTATAGGGATTGCAAGCTTAGGTGCGAGATGTTTTCAACGATGCAAGATAAATTATTTGCATTATAATCAAGCTTGGGACATTGTAAAGGGAAAAATGTTTTCCCTTGCAAATTGGTTTACAAGTTTCCAATCGCACCTATTGTTAGAAGTCTAAGCATAAAACTGTATTGGTAACCAAATGCTCAAGAAAAAGTAGGAAATAGGTTTGGATGTCAAAGTTTTTTGCCAATTGTCAAAACTTTTGTACACATGGTTCTTGTTTTGGTTTCCATAAGAGGATATGCAATTAATTCAAGTGGATGTGAGGATGGCGTTCTGTTTTTTCCTATTAGAATAGCATTTTGGATTATATTAGAGAGAGAGCAAAAATTTACAAAAGTACTCACAAGGGAGCGGGGATGCATCGGGATGGGCAAGCAGGCTTCCAGGCAAAGGGTAAGTCAACATCTTGGCACAATTCATTCCACAAGGAATTTAGCCAACATAAAAATTCAAGGTAGCTTATCAACCAGGGATTGGAGTGATTTCATTTAAGAATGGGCTTTTATCATCTCACTTGCTAGAGTTTGAATTTCTTTAACAGCTTCATCCACCCAATCGAAGAGAACTTTTAATTAATTTTGACATAACTTCTACAACAAAGACCATTGGACTGTTCCATCGACCAGGTTGCCTTGTGAAGGATGAGTCAAAGAGAATTGAATTTTTAGGCTAGATAGCTGAGGGCCAAATTGATTTGAAATTGAGACACCATTGTTTCATGTCCATAAGGACTTCCCATCTCTAAATTAGAGTGATTTAGAGAGGGATAAGATCTCAAAAAGAGAAAGCCCCCTTGCCACATCCAAAGGCATTAGAGAAATCATTGTCCATAGAGTTTTAATTGCTAAAGTTGATGCAGTAGGGTGACTTCACAGGGCTATAGAGGGTCCAGGTCTAACTCATGATTTGAGCACCATCTATCGTCACTTTTGTTCCATATGTCAACCCAATAGCCGATGCCTTTCTTATGAACTTTGATGGCTGTTCACACAAATTTGAGGAAAAGGTTTGAGGGGCCACCATATCGAATCGAATTGGACTCCAGAGTAAATATTCGAGTCCTACTTGATGACTAGATAGACTTTATACCTATTCGAAGTTGCCCAAAGAAGATCAGATCCCTTAGGTATAATAGTCAATGGCTCAAAGAAGAGGGTGGTCCACCCTCTATATTTATCCAATGAGAACCACATATTCGGAATGGGCTACTTGACCTTGACTGCTAGTTTAGCTGCCCATTGCTGAATATTTCTAATACCAAGTCCATTTTTTACTTCGGCAAGACAACAAAGTCCCATCTAGTCCACACTCTCTAAGGGATCACTTGTCCATAATAAATTATTGTATACTCTCATGATGTCTTTAAGGTGAGTGTCCGAAGGGCGCCAACAGGATAGAAAGCAAAGGACATAAACCGACACAAAATGACATACTACTCTCCTAGCTAACAAGTATTGAAGATCAATCCACTTGGACAACTTATCGCTGAAAAATAGAGATTTACCTTTCTAGTCTCTACTTCAAAGTTACATTGAATCCTATGGGGATGCCAAGAAATCCGGACATTTCGCTTTCATTGCACCCTTGATTGAAAAAATCCAATAGGGGATGGAGGAGCGAGTTGACCTAAATGTTTTTGAATTGGTTAACCTTGGAACCCCAAAGCTAGGCAAAAAATCTCGAGCAAGTTGCAAACTATTGTGCGAAGGAATTATCATTACTCGAAAGTGCACTTGTGTCATCATTGTTACCGATTAGAGTTGGGAAGCACTCTCTTGGTTGTCGATCTTAGTTGGGAAGGGGAGTCTCGAATCAGATGCATCGAGGCAAAGTTACATGAGAAATTTCACATGAAGGATATGGATAGCAAATCACATTCTTGGTATTCACATTATGTGGCACCAGTCCATACTATTTGAAGCTACTATCTCATTACATGCTTGCACTTCTTTAAGACTCCAAAAAACAACTAGGTAGCCACACTCATTTGTTTACTTCGCAATAATAAAACATTCTTTGGCTCCTCTAAAGGTCTAACTCAAAATTGATAGGCACAGGTTTGACATCACTATGCAAGCCACTTTATCACACGAGCCTAGCTCTAGAATCTTTTCAAGGGCTGCAGCCTCTGCACACACGGAAACTTTGATGTTTGTTAGGAAAGGAGGGTATTACACATGCAAAAGGTTTTTCTATGTTGAGATTACACATAAAAGAAGCAACACTATCTATGGACAAACCTATTATAGTGTCAAAATATGAAGCACACAAAATAAAATCAAGAGTTAGTGTCTGCATAGTGTATATGCATGTAGAAATATATAATATGAAAATATAATTATAAATATAAAAATGTGTGCATGCGAGGTACAGTATTTTAGGGAGAGAATAGTACAAGTAAATCTTGCTAGAGTTGACAGTTTCAAAGGCACACGAACGCCAGAGATGATGATTGAGACGAAATTTCTTTCCTGCGATGCAAGTCCCTACACGAAGCAAACCAAGAAAATTGAAGGAAAATTAATGGCAGTACCCATCTACGACAATATTCTCGAATCTCGCTGGATATATCGCTGTTGAATTCTATACAAAAACATCGGGCATTTAATACATAGATACATAGGTATACACTGTGCATGCCAGAGCCATCCCTTAAAAGGGTCAATGGCTTCATTGCACTTCGATTAGCTGGATGACGGTGACGATTTTTTCTGCGAAAAGAAGTTTGATCAAGTTAACAAGTATTACCAATAATAATTACTACCAAGTGAACAACAACTGCACAGCCAAATTTCCCACTATGAGTGCTAAATGCAAATGCTAGATCTCCTATGGGGACAAGAACTAAGATGTGAAGATCTGCATGGCTGTTTGACTCTGTACACAGAAAATCCAGAAGTTCAAGGGGATAATCCTCTTCTCTATTTCACACGGCCATGGTGCCAACGGGGAACGGTAAAATGCACGAAATGTCATTCCCTGTTTCGAACACTCACGTCTGAAACACGAAACGGGCATCCGGAATGGGAAATTAGGATGGGAACGGGGAACAGGGACCTGAAAACGGCCATTCCGTGTAACTATGCATGGTGGAAGGGGATCAAGGGCAGGTGTGAGTCTTGGGTGGCGGGCAAGATTGGGACCGTAGATCTAACAACCGGAATTTACAAATTCTACCTGACTTTACACCAAGTGCATCCAACGGCCCTCATGCTCCCGACCACTGACCCCCTCCCAATTTGCCCGAGTCAGATAGAAAGGAGGGGAATAAATGCCACACCAGCTAGCAGAATGCCTCTCAGGGGTACCTGAGAAGCTATGCAACACACAAGCATGCATACACGGCACATGCATGGACCCAATGATCGTATGCGAATAAACTATTGAAGAGTATGGGTCTACCAATCAGGTGTGAATAATCAGTATGGCCCTTCAAAAGAATGTTCCCACATGTAGCTACCACTTTGGCCATCCTTTCTGATGCAATGTAATGGAAAAGGTCTACTCTGCTTGCTAGAAAGATTCCTCGCTATGGCCTTCACAATGATGCAATGAGCGCATACCAGAGTGTCAAAAACCACATTTGATGACCTTTGCATGCATGTATGCTACAGAGAGATGTTTTCTTCTTACCTCCAAAAAGCTGAAATGCTATGGATGCATCTGGCTTCCTTTCACCACATCCTCCCACCTCACTTCCTTCTTCCTGTCCGATGGCAAAGTAAACTCCACCTTCTTCTGAGCAGAGACCAGCTTCTCTTCCTCTGCCAAAGTAGGCGCATAGGATGGTTTGGATGCCTTCAATGCCAGGGCCTTCCCAAGCCATGAATCTGTCGTCGGTGATGGAGGAACAGGTGGAGGTAACACGTCCAATGAAAACATCGTACTTGCGATAGAGTTCTTAGAATGCTTTATCCCTACTTCAGTGCTTGCACACACGGTGCTTGATTCTGCGAGAGATCTTCCGTGATCCGTCCGCAATTCATCAGCCATAGTTGCAAATCGAACCTTTGAGTTGGCAGCACATTCATCACTGAAATTCTTTGTTTCTTGAGGTAGAGCCTTCCTTGTACTGGATTGGAAGCTTGAGATACCGAGGGGCCAACCAGGCATAGATGAAGATGACGACTTTGTGTTCTTTCCAGACGATTTCAGCCTTGAAGAGTATGCACCATCAAAAGGTCGTGCGCACGCATATTTCCCCTGTTGAGAATTCTCACTGCTGTTATGATGATCCATCAAATTTTCCTTGCCACTCTTCTCAGGTCGTGCGCATGCATATTTCCCCTGTTGAGAATTCACTCTGCTGTTATGCTGATCCATCAATTTTTCCTTGCCGCTCTTCTCAGGCTGGTATCGTGAAGGGACCTCGACACAGCCCTCACGGTCTCCGTCAAAAGCCAAAATCTCTCCCTCCCTAGGGCATAGAAGATTAGTTGCAACCGAATTATGTTTGTGAGAGGTCAACGACACATGAGGATTTTGAGACGGTGATTCACAATCTTCCAAAGGAGGAACACTGCTTTGAGTAGAGATTGACATATCAAATCTGCTTAAAGCATCATAGAACTCAAGCTCATCATCTTCAGGGCGACGTTGGTCCCTCAAGCCACTTTCAAATACATAAAGCCTCTCTTTGATGTTGTGTACTTGAGTAGATGAATCTTGACTTGAAACCTGAGGGTTACTGGCATTCCATGGGCATGAATCATTTGCATTCAACTCTACTGGGGTTTGTTGTGCATTATGACAATCACAGCCCACATCACCGTCATTGCAGGGGCCTCTCAAAGTCCGCGCACCCTGCTGAAATGCAATACCGTCACCTAAAGAAGGCCCTTTCATTGGAGTCTGACGTAAGAAGCTGCTTGAATTATGGCACTTGATGCAGAGGTTGAGAGAAGGCCTGGAATTCAAGTGGGTAAGGCTTTGTACAGAATTGCCAGCAGGACCTCTTGCAAAGCTTTTGTTCAGGTTTGCAGCACGTCTCCGTTCTGAATCTTGAATGGTAGGAGGGGTGGGAGATCTTGTGGCGAAGGATGCGGGAGCTGGCCCGAATATACCCCTTTGTTTCTGTGTACCTTGCATCATAACCTTCACCTTTGGTAGCAAATCCTCCTAAAAGCCAAAAAGAAAGGACCATCTTCTTATGAGCAGAGAAGCCCTACCTCCTACGACATAAGGGCATAGCCCATGAGCTAGATAACATGAAATCATTACCTCGTCAGAGCTTGTCCCATGACTGGAGGATTGTGTTGGCACCCTGCTTTTATTCCTCAACAAGGACTGATGTGCTATGTTATTTGAGCGCGACATAGCCGACTTTAAACCTGCACAGAAGAACCCACAAGACTTTGCCGGCATTTCACTGCTTACACTGTCATTGTAGTCTTCGTCATCCTCATAGAACGAACGAGACCATGCAACATTGGAGGGACTCTTCTTAGAATGCACAGGTGCATCCTTCATAGTCGCTGAAGAGTACCTAACTGTAGAAGGCATCGTCATAATTGGATGCCTGCCTGAAGAGTACATCGTGCGATCATGGTCTGCTGCAACAATCTTGGCAGCAGGTAAAAACCTTTCTAAAATAAAGCTCTGCAGAGCCTCCTCACGCCCAGCATCCCCATGTTGCAAATGCTTCTCTAAGCTCACTCTTTCTGAAAAGACATCCTCAATAGGGACCTCATGTGGAGATGTGGCATGGCACGCACTTGTGGAGCTCGCATCACTCTCTGTTGTCAAGGACTGCGATGGATTAAGTCGCAGAGCATTGTGAGCAGAGGAGTGGCTTCGAGGAGCCAAATGCGACAAAGAGGCAGTTGATGTGCTGTCGAGATGGACAAATGGAGATGTCGGAGACTGGATGGAGGGGGACAAAGCCATAGTAGGAGCACATTTTGACGCATGGGAAACCCTGCTCTGCTGGTGGTTCCTCTCATGTGGTGCCCCAGCTCTCTGCTCCTTGATGCGGCTGTGGCTCATGTGAAGCTCTTCCATAGTAATAGAGAGCTTGCTCTGTTAATTATCTACAGAATCATCTTACTGTTGCGTGCATTCCAAGCATAGATACTGCCCTCCCATCAAAGCCTTTAACAGAGCGAAGGACCTCAAGCCTGAAGGCTGAATATGATGTAGCAACGCTCAAGAAGTGAAAAAACAGCAAAAAAAGGGACTTAGGGTGTGCATGTGTGCGCGTGTCCGCCTGTGTGTGAGTGTACGCTCAAGAGGACGCGTCCTCTCTCACCACTGGTCTTATCAATGGCGTTTCATCTGCTGTTACAGCGATGACTCGGAGAAGGGGAGGAAAACGAGCAGAAAGGACAAATGGGAAGCCGTTGTGAAGCCACCATAGCCGTCTTTTGCGAAGAAAAAGGAGAGCGTAGCACAGAAGAGGAGGTGGAGATTCTGCAGAGGAGCACCTTTCCTAATTATTCTTCTTCTTTATTTCGTGCATGCAGTGTCCCTCCTCGGCAGCTCTTGAAACAACGCTACAGCTTCCATGAGTGAGCGAGAGAGAGAGAGAGAGAGAGAGGACGTTTTGAGCTCGACTCTCATATACCATGCTATAACAAGCCTTGCTATCATTTGGCCAAAGGTCATCCGCGAGGGTGAAATATTGTCACCCCTCTCAAACAATTGGTCGTGGCTAAAAGCCACAGTAAAATTCGAGCTTGGAAAAGATTCCCTCGGTGTCACCCCTACTCTGCTCTCCTCGGCTAGCTCTGTTGCTCCATCATCACCGAGAGTCGAAAGACCCCCCCTCCAAGTCAACATCTTCCTCCATGAACAATGAGTACCCCCAACCCCCTTTCAAAATCGACGAAATAAAGCCCCGCGAGTCAAGAGATGAAGATAGAGCTTGTGCACATGGCAGCAAAGCACTTATGAACCCACCTCGAACCCACCCCTAGTGTCTTGAAACCGTATCAAATCTCCCAATGACCCTATGCCTCCATGATCCATCTCATCCTATGCCCAGAAACTCTACAGAAGCGTGCCCTCACTATTACACGAGCATTTTCACTGCCTACATTGAAGCGTCGACATTAAGCTTACAAGGCATCATGGGGTGTTCATCAATTGAAAGAGTAGCATCTTCCCTCCCACACACGCACACACACAGAAGAAGGTGGAAGGGGAAACACGACATATGGCCGCCAGTAAGTGCACAAGTCTCTCTTGAATATAGTAAGCATGTTGTACTTCAAGTTTGCTCGACAATATCCAAATCCTTGCACTTTTCCTCTTGACATTGGAAGAAGGAACAAATCTTCTAGTACACCCCTTGAGCCATGAAGGGTGCATACTCACACAACTTGTTTAACGCGGCTTTTCATAAAATAATTCTAAAATGAAGCCCATAATGCCCCAAATCATGGAGATCTAATACCCCCCTCTTCTACCACCAGTCTCGTCTACTACTCAAACCCTATTGTTAAGTGTTGGCTACCATTGTTGCCTATGCGGCCTCCTCTCCCTCACTTCCTAGTCCTCATACACTACTTGCCTCCACCTACATCGACCCCAAGGATTTGTTTGCACCTACTTTTTTTTTATAATAGCAAAACTCACAATTGAATAGCCCAGAAAATTACAAGGTCTTGTCATAAACGTTCAGAATTCTTGTGAATCAATAATGGCAAGGTTTTTTTTTATAATTGAATAGCCCAGAAAATGACAAGGTCTTGTCATAAACGTTCAGAATTCTTGTGAATCAATAATGGCAAGGTGTGAAAAATGTGAAACTTGTTGGGCAAAAGGGAGCATTATTACAAATTAGGGTCCCCTCTACACTGAAATCATATACCCTCCGCATATTGTTAGTAGAAGGGAAGCTGTGCAAAGTAGATAAAAAGAATAGTTGGAAGAGACACAGAGTTATACCCATTGATGGTGGGGAGGAGGCAGCGTGGGAAGCAATATGCATGCCTTGTGATTTTCTTGCTGCATGATGTCCTTCGAAGAATAGAGAGAGGTATAAAAACTGTGTACGCACGTGTGTGTGTGTGTGAGTGAGTGAGAGAGAGAGAGAGAAAGAGAGAGAGAGAGAGAGAGAGAGGACATGCACACCTCCCATACTAGATTGATATTCATGACCACAACAAAAAAGACGAGAGGTAGAGAGAGAGTGGCACAATGTTTGGCATGCGATCTTTGTACAAGGGATGGTGTGCACCATCCCTTATCTAGTCAACCTCATGTGTGGCATAAACTGTGTGATGGTCCATTTGATAGCATGTGTTATATGATGAGATTTCACCCCATGATGTAGGGCTTTATGATGCCTATATAAGAGGCTTGTAATCTCTCTTTTCTAATGGATATTCTAGTGATTGAGTCTATGTTGTGTATCTCTATCTCTTTGATTACACACACACCATGAATGCTACACTCACTAAACCTTCATAATCCTTACAAATGGTATCAAAACCAAAAGGGGATTGATTCCTCTTAGTGCATCATTCTCTAGCTAATTAGCATTGTCTCATTTTTTTGCTTTGTGCTTTCAATTTCCATGGGGTAAAAGGCCCACTCATGGGAGATTATCCAGTTTATAGCTTTACCTTGCCCCATTTCTAGCACCAACGAGCGTGGGTTCAATTTTCAAGGCGGTTGATGTGAACTCATACCATCGTTGGATCCAAGTTCAGATTTGGTCCATGACAAAGCTTAAAGTGGCCCTTGAGTGGTTGTACTTGTTCTATTTCAAACCTTATCTTTCTTGGGATCAACGAACGACTGTCATGTTTTCTCTATGCAGCATTGCGACACGATTGACTTTTATTTTGCAACTTCCACCCATTGTCGAGCATGTGTAGCGCTTTTCAAAATTGCATTTGCTGCTCGCATGCTCAAGATTGATCGATGTGAGCTTAAAGGTTCCTTCAACATTAGCAACCGTTTCTTATATTGACACCTTGCATTTGCAAACCAAATGCGGCAGTTTACAAATCCACCAAGTGAAGAATCTCACAGTTGTAGCCCTTGTTAATTCGGACTCCCCGCCAACCAATAGCTAGTCAAAACTCATCTTCATGGAGAAACATATTCGGGGAATCTAGCTTGGCAACTATATAATCACTATGCTCACAACAAAATTGGCCCCATCTTGAAGAGCTTGGCTTGCTGCAAACTTGGCCATCAACAACTTCAATTATGGTGACATAGTTACACAAAGATTCTTATGTGCTCAAGCAATCAATGCGCAATGCAAACATCGATGACCATTGATAGCTAGTGCTGGAACAACCTTAGCGACAAACTAGTGACTAAACGTATATATGGCTGCATTTACTTGGCAATGCATGCTCCAAAAAGTCGACATACACATAGGGAGCCATTTTTGGCACTAAATTTGGAGTCATGGTTTTTTATTAAAAAAAAGGAATTTCGAGATGATTGTCTGAAAAGCATGAAAGTTCTTTTTTGTTCAGAGACTCATGACCAACATATATGTACATCTTGCCTTCACATTGAAGAAGCCATTTCCCCATCATAATAGCAAAGCCCATCACAATCTTTAGAGAGCCTTCATACCACCACAAAGCAAAAATCTCATCACTGGCAAAAGGTTCTCACAACAAGCAATCATACTTTACTCAAGGAGAGGCTTTGCAATCAAAGTCTAAACTTTAACAAAATTGTTATTACACACAATGAACACCACTTTTGAAATGCATGTATTAACTATCCTTTACAAATTTGATATCTTGTACATGCTCAGTGTGAGTGGACTACATATTGCCCAAACTTGCCCAAATATGGTCTCAAGGTGCTATCCATAAGCGTCATGAAAGTAGCTAGTGCATTGGTCAACCTGAAAGGCATAACCAAGAATTCGTAAAGTTCGAACCGTGTTCGAAATGTAGTCTTGTGCCATATTCGCAAGCTTTATGCGTACTTGACGATTCTCGGACCATAAGTCTATCTTTGTAAAGATACGTATGTGAGTGAGCTTATCAAATAGCTCATCCACTCTTGGTAAAGGGTACTTGTTCTTAACAATTACCGCATTCAATCCTTGATAGTCTACGCACATGCGTATGCTATCGTCTTTTTTCTTCACCAATAAAATTGGAGAAGCCCATGGTGAGGAACTTGGTTGTATAAAACCTCTGATGAGATAGTCAGCAAGATGACGTTCCGTCTCAACAGCCTCAGAATGGAACATTCTGTAGGGTGATTTACTTACGGGTTTACTACCTGCAACCTCGTCTATGCCATGCTGCGAAGTCCATGTCGATGGAAACCTTGGTCGTAAATCTTGTGGAAAAACATCTTTATATTCCATTAATAATTTCTATAAATTGTTAGCAACATTTGCTTGTTCAGAAAAGAGAGAGTAGCAGCAGTAGATGGAATAGAAGAGAGAGGAGCATGCAGCCTTGAGGAATTGTCAAATAAAACATGATCAACATGAAAACACATGGAGTAACACAAGAAAACTTCTTCTATTTTCATTATTAGAAGTGAGCTTCATAAGTTTTGTTGTACAAATGAGTGGTGAAGAAGGCACATCCTTCTCTCCCAACAACAACACATGCATACGATTGGATTCGAACATTAAGATGTTGTGCTCATAGTTGCATTTAAGTGATGGTCTTAGACTATGTAACCACTCTCTACCTAGTACCACATCTGTATGCTCCATATTCATGACATGGAATTTCAAGGATGTGTGATACCCTTGAATTTCCAATGGTACATCTCTCACTGGAGTGTCCCACACTTCGACATCATGGCCGATCATCATCGCTACCTTGTAACGGTGGAAACTCGAAGCATGAGGCAACTAGAGCCGTTTCACTAACATATAGTTAATGAAATTGTGCGAAGCATCATCGACCAACAAGATTTGCACCTTGTGCCCTTGGATGGACCCATTCATATGCACCAACTCATGTGGATCGAAGGTTGATTGCCACATGGAAGCCGTGATAACGCATTCATGCACCACCTCGGTGTGTGTTAGCTCCACCTTGGAGAAACGAGATGAGGACTAAAGAGGCAACAGTTGCACCATGTGCATTGCTCTCTCTTTTTCATTGGCAACAGATTTCCCCTTGGGACAATCCTTTTTGACATGCCCACTCTCTAAACATGTAAAACATAGTTTTTCTTTCTTTGCCTTCTTAACCTCTTCATTGGAGATAGGACCCCTAGACCCCTTGGGTTTTTAGAGGTCTCCGATGCAACTGATCATCGTGAATATGAGCTTGCACTAATCCCTCCTCCAGTGTCTTGGGCGCTTGAGTCTTCACATGCTTCTTAAGCTCTGGGCTAGGTGAGACAGAAGCAAGGTAAGAGAGATATGGTCCTCGATTGACCGTGTCAAATAGAAATCACCAATAGACGATGGAGATGCCAAACATCAAGCCGTAATTTTTGTCCAAGCGCCTTGATGCATTACGAACCTAATATGTTTGTTGGAAAACCCATGGCATGTTCAAGCCGCTCACCAAGTTGAAGTATTGCACCTCTGTAGTGCTTACAGCGTGGAAAATTCCGATCGTAACTTCCTCCACCCTACCACCTATTGATAATGGTGAAATTTAATAAGAAGATGTGCTTGGTGTGTATAACACATGATTTGAAAGTGCAGTAAGTTCTACAAATTTTTTGAAAATTGTCTACACCCTTGAACTGTGGGCTGAATTGCTTACATTGACGGTGTTTGGCTTCGTTTGGCCAACACAAGCAAAAGAAGATAATGGGGGGGTTCCGTGGGCACTCTCCCTTGTGAAAACGGTCTTCCAATTAAGGGTGGCGGCCCCGTGTGCAATGGGTGCCCTTGCAAAAAAAAAAAAAACCTAGCCATGGCATTTGCAAGGCGTAGCGAGTCGGGAGTAGAAGCGAGAGAACTAGGTGGGTGGTGCTCTGTGTGGTTCGCTGCTACAACCGGTTATGCACCCCTCGTCCTTGTACTTCCAACAAGCCATAGCTCACGATGTTTTGCAGAGGTCAAACCCGCGGCTCCCTCCACGGCCTAAGTGGGCCTGCACATGCTGAGGGCTCTCTTTTGTGCCTAGCAAGGGCTCCTGCACATGCCGACTTTCCTCCTCCCCAAGCCTTGCATGATCATGCACAAAGCTTCAATGGGTGAGAAATGAGGACCACACCCTTCCCCCAAAAAATAGTGTAGCTCTTGATACCAATGTAAAAACCCTTTGGAGACTGCTTGGGAGATCCTCCTCTCTACCGCCCTTTATATAGACCCTAAGACTCATATTCCTTGTCCATTTGGATCCCCAGTCCTCATTCCAAGCTATCTGGGCCCTTGGCCTAGGTCCGTGACCATTAGGGTTGCCGTTCCCCTTACAGTTTAAAAGTTTTAAGCAGGTGGTACTACGCAAGACACCGATATGACCAAAAGAATTCATGATGTTATTGTTAATCAAAGGTTGTGGATAAAAAACATCGTGCTTGCCAATGCCTTTATCAACATGTACGCCAAATGTGGTGTACTTTAAAAAGAACACAAAGTGGTTGAGGAGCTACCTATCTGTGATGTTTCCTCTTGGACTTCATTTATTGCAGGATATGCCGAATAAGGGAAAGGCCAAGAAGCTCTATTCTATTTTCAACAGATGCAAAGCGAGGGAATCTCTGATCTAGATGCAATCACTTATGCTTGCACCTTGGAGGTATGTCCAACCACTCATGCAAAGATGCTAATACAGGCAAAAGAGTTCACAATGGTATTGCTGGTTAGGGGTTGTTGAAAGAAATTATGCTTTTGTCTTGAAGGCATGTGGCACTATGCATGACATATGAGCATAATGTTAGGCATGGGCTCTTAAAAAAAACATCGTTCTTGGCGATGCCTTGGTCGACATGTATGCCACATTTGGCCACTTTAAAAAGCACAAAAGTGCTTGAGGATACGTCTCTCTGAGATGTCCTCTCTTTGAGTGTTCAAGCTGCAGGATATGCAAGCTCTGGGCTGTTTTTAGAGGATGTGAAGTGAGGGCATCTCTAAAAAGGCAATCACTTACGCTTGCACCTTGAAGGCATGTTGCATCACTCAATATTTTGATACGAGCAAAATAGTTTGTGGAATGATATTGTTAGTCAAGGGCTACTGAAAGAAAACATAGACAAAATCACCTACGCTCTCATCTTGAAGACATGTGGCACTACACACGACATTGATATGGGCAAAAAAAATCACGATCAAATTGTTAGTCAAGGGCTCTTAAAAGAAAACATTGTGCTTGGCAATGCCTTGGCTGACATGTTTGCCAAATATCTTCTACTTCAAAAAGAACAAAAAGTGCTTGAGGAGCTACCTCTCTAGGATGCCGACTCTTGGATTGTTTTAATTGCGGGACATGCCCAACATGGTAGGGCCGGGAAGCTTTGGGCTATATTCAGAGCATGCAAAACAAGGGCTTCTCTTCAAATGCAATTACCTACGCTTGCATTTGAAAGGCATCTAGCATTATGCAAGACACTTATATGGGCAAAATAATTCACATAGATATTATTAGTCAAAGGCTCTTGAAGGTTTTTTATTTTGACTTTTTGTTTCTCTCTCTCTCTCTCTTTCTCTCTCTAAATCTATTTTTAAAATCTATTTTTGATTTATGTAATTCGGTAGCGTTACTCACACCTGGCACGCTTGGCAACTATGCCCACGTCTTGTTTTTGCCCACACCATGCCCACTATTTGTGTGTGCGCATGTGTGTATACACTTGATCTCATCATGCAATGGCTATCATCCAGCGGCTATATTCCAACACACACACACACACCCCTATTGATTCCCACCCAATCCCTCAGAAACCCTTGTACTGGCTCGAACAATGTGCGGACCATGGTTCTCTCCAACCACCACCTTGCACCCTGCATGCCCACCATAAGCTTGCAACCACACTTAAAGAAACATCTCTCTCTCTCTCTCTTTCATGCTCACCTGGAGGTCCTTTCAGCCTGCAGTTATCGCGAGCAAGAAGTCCACCTGCTCTTGAAGCTAGGCAGTCAACCACATGGATTGATAGAGGCCCTGCACAACCACAGTAAACATATATATATATATATATATATATCATTCATGCTCACCTCAATTGGTCCTTTCAGCTTGTAGCTACCACAATCAAACACTCCTTTCAGCCTGCTGCAGCTATTATTGTCAAGCACTCAAGGGAAAGACGATTGGAAAGGGGCAAACATAGCATCTTGATAGCAACGGGCATTGAGCTGGCCAATAGCTCTGCAGAGGACAAGTTGATAGAGGTGGATGATGGGTGCAACAGTAGCTTGGGGAGCAGCTGGAGAGGATTGGTTGACAAAAGAAGATTAATGATCATAGAGAGAGAGAGAGAGAGAGAGAGAGAGAGAGAGAGAGAGAGAGAGAGAGAGAGAGAGAGAGAGAGAGAGAGAGAGAGAGAGAGAGAGACCAAAGAGAGTCATTCATTGCCACTCTTTTTGTTGAAATGGCCTTGCTCACCACTCCTTTGATACACCTTGGTCCCCATGCTCCTTCATTCTCATTTTTGAATATTCCAACTCAAGCCTTCCAATGTGGCCAAGCTCTACAAGGAGCAATGCAAAATGGCTTAGCTCTTGCCATGTGGCAGCCCCTTTGCAATCCACATTAGAATATAGTTAGAGAATATTTGCCACAACGTCAAGCAATGGAGCATATAATTCATCATTGTGCTCATCTTTGGCGACCCGATCGAAATTATGTTCCGTTCTTTTAAATAGTCATTTTCAACACAATTAATTCTGCCACATTCTAGTAGAAGAAAGGCATGGATTTTGATGAGTTTTTTGTGCGGTAGTCAAGATGAATACATTACATTTTATGTTTGGAATAGTAACCTTTGAGAACATGGCACTTGTCCAAATATGAAGATGACATTTCTTCACAAGGATATGGACGAGGATGTTTACATGAAGCAACCTAAGAGTTTTGAAGGTAAACCTGACAAGCCTAGTAGGGCAGAACTGGTGTGTAGACTATAAAAGGAATTATATGGCCTTAAGCCAGGCTCAAGGCAGTGATACCGGAAATTTGACAAGTCATGGAGTCCCAAGGTTTTGCGAGGAGCCAAGAAGATTGCTATTTGTATACCCAAAAACTGAGCGATGATTCACTAATCATCTCGATACTTTATGTTGATGATATGCTAATTATCGTGAAGTCTAAGGAAGAGGCTGCCATCCTGAAGAAATCTCTAAGCATGCATTTTTCTATGAAGGACTTGAGAGATGCAAATCACTTTCTTGGCATGCGTATCAAGAGAGATACAAAGAGTGGAATACTGGAGTTATCTCAGGAGATGCATATCTGCAAAGTTGCAAAGTCTTGCAACCTTCTAATATGCAGGGAGGAAGGCTTCATTGAGTATCCCAATGTAGGCATATGAATAACTTAGCAAGCTGCCATACTCTTCACCAATGGGTAGTCTTACGGATGCCATGGTAGCCACCAAAACAAACATTACATTTGTAGTGGGAGTGGTTAGCAGATTTATGGAAAATCCTAGCAAAAAGCACTAAGAAGCATTGGAGCATATTTTGAGATACCTTAAGGGTACATCAAGAAAGTGCTAATGCATTGGGAATTATGATGTGTCCATAGTGAGTTTCACAAATGTAGATTATGCGGGTTGTGTGGATGGTCAAACATCCATATTCGACTATGTATTCTTATTTGTTGGATCAACCATTTCATGGAGGTCATATCTCTAGGATTGCACTTCACCTTCCACCATAGAGACACATCATGTTGTAATTTCTAGTGCTAGCAAGGAAGCTGTATGGTTAGCTTGTCTAGAGGGAGATCTTGTCATTCATCAAACTCCAATGCTACATTATGATAGTCAGTTTGCTATAGCATAAGCTAAGAACCCCGTGTTTCACTCAATGAAAAAACACATAAAGATCAAGTATCGTATGATACAAGATACATTGGATAGCAAACACATCGAGCTTGTCAAAGTCCATACGGATGACAACCCCGCGGATGCTCTTACAAAGAGCTTAGTCTTAGAGTTGTTTGCACATTTCATTGAGATGATAGGTGTGAAGTGAAGCCACATGCATGCTTCACAACTGTACAATTTCGTACATATATAGGCCCCTTGAGCCACATTGGCCTTCAAGTGGGATATTGTTGGGGTTTTAAGCCAATTAGCACAGACATCTCTAACCCATCACTAATATAATCCACTTATTGGTTCAATAGAACAATAAGGAGTGGATGAGGCTACTTCTCATGTTGTATTCTGCCACATGCTCTCTCTCTCTCTCTCTCTCTCTCTCTCTCTCTCTCTCTCTCTCTCTCTTCCCCCCGCGTGCCCTCGCGCGCCCTTTCCCTAGGGATGAGAGGAAGAAAACCAATAAGTATCTCATGATGCCAAAATTCAAATGAGAACTTTGAACTCTCAAGTGAAGAAAGGTCCTCTAAATAGAATCGGACATGGGTTTGTCAATCTTTGCTTCTTCTCCCTATATCCTTGAAAGAGAGTCCTCAAACTTCTCCTCCAAGGTGGCACAATTTTATTAGAACAAGTTGAAAATGATACATTAGAAATGGGTGGATAGCTTTTCTTGCACTACCTAGTCAATGGACACTATGTTCTTTTCATATGTCCCTTTGTTCTCTTCAACTTCTAGACATGTTTGAAACATGTCCTCTTCATACATCCCTTTGTTTCAACTTCTAGAATATATGCAACCTGTCAAAATTCGACTTTGTTGTTCCATTATTTCATTAGCAAAAATTAAAGCGATTTTTTGGCATGCCAAAACATGCCTTAGAGGAAAAGGGAGAAAGGCTTATCTTTTTGGCCTTTGGCTTGCTCAAAAAGGCCTTAGAAATCAAGAGATTAAGGAGTGCTTCATAGGAGTTTGATCCCATGATATGAAATATGGACTCAATAAAATGTTCTTTAATATTTTAATTGGTGAAAGAGTCCTAATAATAAAACAATTTAATGAAATGCAAGGTATTCTTGAGGGCTTTAAAAAAAATATATTCATTACTTACATACACTTCAATGACAAAAAAATGCTAAAGGGAAAATAAAAGAGAAGAGAAACACAAATGTACCAATGTGAAGTCCACTGCCTCTTTATATGGACACATAAAGTCTTTTGGCTTTCCACCTTCATTGGTCTTTTCATTTCCTAACCTCACCCTTCACTTACACACTTAAGATGTTTTGAAAGGTTTTTTATTTTTTCAAAATTGAGGAGATCTAATAAAATTATTTAATGAAATAAATCTTTATGAGGTTTTTATAACTGTGAGTATGGTAAAATAAAAATTGTTTTATTGTTTTCTATGCTTATTTGAACTAACTTTTCTTATGAAAGAAAAAAAAATTCTTTTGCTTTAGTTTGTCAATGAATTCTTTTATTGTCTTTATTTTACTTTCTTTTTATTCTATTTTGTTTTCAAAAGCCAATGTGTGCCTTCCACCTTGTTGCTTGAGTGGACCCTTCATAACATATAAAGGCATTTGTGATTGTGTGTATAATGGACAATGCAATTTTATATTAAGACAACAAAAATGACATGTGATCCTAAGCACTCATTTGAACCTACTTCCCAAAACTCTCATTCCCCCTTAACTTGAGCAGGCCTTAGTGACTCCTCAGCTTGTTGGGAATGCTTTTTTAGAGTTTGTAAATGAATACCTTCATTTAAGGGCCTCCCCTTGCTCTAAATAAACTGAGATGTAAATTTTCTAGATTTGAGAGATGAGATATTTCTTGCTATCAATAGCCTCATTATATTGTTGTTCCTATCAACTAGGCTCAAGTCTAACTACAATATATTGATAGTAATGATAGCATCACTTCCCCCCCAAAAGTCACAATAGTTAAAATAAAAGTCATGCTCCCTTGCAGCCATGGCATCTTTCAACAACCAAGTCCCAAAAAGCGAGATACACCAACTGATAAAGGGCACCACCCTTTAACTACATGTTCAATTTTTATGGGAGCCACCCAAAGCAAAGGAAGGTTTCCAATGAATGAGAAAAGAAAGTCAAGTAGACCCAATTTTCGAGCAAATATGAGCAATACCCTAGACAAATTGATGCACCAGAGAGAGAGAGAGAGAGAGAGAGAGAGAGAGAGAGAGAGAGAGAGATCTATCATGCAGTGATGTAGCATTTAGAGTCATGATGTTCCTCGAGACGTTAAAGAGATATTTGGATATCATCCCATTAGGATAGCTTAAGCACTAGATAATGGGAGATTTCTCCACACAACATCCTTATCTTTGTTATTGATGCAAAATGAGCAACTTTTGTCTACCATGTCAAGATGCACTTGAACGAAAACACCCTTTTTGAAAAAAGGCAATGAAGTAAGAGTAGATCTATTTTTACCTTGATTGTACAAGAAGCCATCAACACCCAATCTCCAACTCCATCCTATATCTCCCAGCACACACATTTTGAATTCAAAATATGTGAATGGGGATTTGCACATGCAAAACCCAATTCAAAGTTGATCACATCATAAATAGTTGCAAAACAACTCTATCTTAGTGTTTAAACATGCATTACACCTTGCAAAGTCGTAAGACTCAACAATGGTTGCATTTGTAGTGGAACTAGCATTTGCAGTGGAACCACCCTCTTTCTTCTTAGCCTCTTTGGCCTTCAACTTAGGACACGACTTGATCAAGTGATCATTAGATTTACAATAATGGCAATGCATCTTCTTTTTGCCCTTATCACCAGAATTTTCAGACGAATTGCTGCCAGCAGAAGCATTAGGAACAGAATTTTTGCCACTTGCAGCAGAACCATAAGAAGTGGCTGCATTGATGTTACCACCCTTTCTTTGAGAAGCAATAAAAGCCTGTTCAACTGCACGCTGCCTAGTCCTGTTTATTCTGGAAAGTGACTCTTGCAACAGCAATGTGCATAATGCATCAAACTTGACAACTTCAGGATTTCCTTGGGCCATAAGTCTCCGAGTACTAGCAAAAGTGTGGTAAGAATCTGGTAAGGCATCAAGGACAGTCTGCACAAGGGAACTGTCTGAAATGACTTCACCTGCAGAAATAAGTTGCTCATTGATATCCTTGACACTAGCAAGAAAAGTGTCCACATCATCTTCCTCATGCATAATCTTCGACTCGAGCTCTTTACGTAGCAAAGCAATTTTAGCCTCATTGCGGCTTGCATAAAGACCTGCTAGAATATCCCAAGCCTGTTTTGCAGATTTTGCTGAACGAATGTGAGGAACAATGGTGCACTTCACAGACAACGCAATCAATGCATGAGCCTGCACATCCTTTACATCCCAACGAGCTTGTTCTGCCGTAGGCAAAACAACTCTAATAGCAGAAATCCTTGCAGCAAGACCTGCAACATCCTCAACATCGCCTACATCCTCAGAACCAGGACGTATATCAATGCCCTGCACAATATTCCAAACGCCCTTTGACACAAGAACATGTTGCATCATATAAGCCCACATAAGGGTAGTTGTCCCCATCCAACCTGTCCTCAACAGCAAACATCTTGAACACATCTGTGTTGTTGTCAGCCATGGTAAATGTTGTACCTGATGTGAACATTGCCCCAAAAATTGGAGAAACAAAGCGGGAACAACACGTGCTATATAGCACAAACCGTAGAAGACTGTAAGGCACCTGTTATGCAAAAATCGGCACTGACGAAAATTTTGCACAAAATGACGAAATTGCCTGTGCAGACCTGCCTATAGTGGAAACGGAGGCCGAAATGAGCCCGAATCAGAAATCTGAGCAGACCGAGCTCTATGAGCTCGCCCAAAATATTTGTCGACCTGCGAAGTGGCTCGCCAAACGTCACTAAAATCGGAGAAAGTGAGCAGGCGTGTGCTGGAGCAGCTGACGACTAAGCCTGAGAGGATGCAACTTGCTCTCATACCAATTGTTGGAATTAGGGTTGCAAAGAAACGCACACAGCTTGGAGAAGATGAAGGAATCTCAAGGCACACAATAGAGAGTGTGTTACTTAGTGTGCAATGGAAAGATAGATAGCCCTAGAGTGATGGGTGTATATACAATGATCGGGGGAAAAAACCTCCTAAAGAGGGAAAAAATGCCCCGGCGGTCCTAGTGTGTTCACACACATCACTACCACATGTATATGGTAACGAGAGAGAGAGAGAGAGAGAGAGAGAGAGAGAGAGAGAGAGAGAGAGAGAGAGAGAGAGAGAGAGAGAGAGAGAGAGAGAGAGAGAGAGAGAGAGAGAGAGAGAGAGAGACGGATGTCTATCACAAGGGCATCATCAAGAGATAACCTCCTCCCTGTGCACGAATTTGCACCATGTTGTAGGAGCTCCAGGATTTGTTGAAACCTGTCAAAACGAGTCCTCGCTGACACGTACAGGTTCCAACAGGCTCAACATGCTTTACAAAGGTTATGATCATGCTATACAAGGCACTTTTCTTTTGATAACGAACTTGCACAGACCATGATCGCCTTGATAGAACAAAAAAAAACCAGTGCTCGAAAAAAGAAAATCCTGTACTCAAACTAATTTTTTTCCAGAACTTTGCAAACCTACACACACACACACACACACACACACACACACACACACACACACACACACACACACACACACACACACACACACACACACATTGTGGTACTTAATATAGTTTCTGGCTTATATTTTTTTTGACCTCCTCACCACGGGACTAGGCCCATATCTAGTACCTAGAAGTAGGTTTTTTACTTAGTGGTTTACTACCCTACTACCAATACTTACCGTGAAGGCGTAGGGACTTTCTCTCTGTAACCATGGGCGGCCTCACTGTCGCATAATGGAGTAGGTACACTCATGGAGATTCTGCTCATGACTACGATCTGGCGGGCTGCCTCCCTCCCTCCTATATACAGCAACCATAAATTTAAACTATCCTGAACTTAGTATGTATGTGACAGAGTGCCTGGTGTGATAGCGGAAGAGTAATCTTTGAAGCGGTGGAATTGATGCCACCTAGTTAGCATGCCGTGCATACAGATTGTGAAGCCCTTGGCGAGAGTGATGGCATCAAACGTGAGAGCCAAAACCATTAGTGCCTTGCACAGTTTAAACTGGTAGGGATTTTGTGAGGTGGTATTCCCTATTTTGCCAGTTTGTCAATCTTGTATGCCACTGCTCGTGATTCCGAGTCATTGGGCAGTACCTTGGCACAAGGGAGAAGCCTTGCTTCATGAAAAATTGTCAAGGAACTTTGCTTTGTACAAAAGCATTAGTTTCCCATGTAAATGTATAAACATGGAAAAAATAAACAATACTGAACATGGTCTAACCTGGTCATCCTGCTGTAACTAGTTGTCTTGAGATGTGGGAAGAAAAACTCGCTCAAATGTAGATCTTCATCTCTGTTGCACGAGAGAAAGTTGGCATGAAATATCCTGCAGGAATATGGAGAAATTCCTCAAAAGTGTGTGCTCATAGCATACCCCAAACGGGAAAAATCTCAATTTAAGAGTCGTAGATTGAAGCCTTGCTTCACATAAATATCTTTGTGCTGAAACCAGTGCTGTATAAGGATCCTCCGTCAGCGTGTAAAACTGTGACAAAGAGTCGGCCATGCAAAGGAACTTGCTTCCTTTTTCAAGTCCAGTAAGAGTCCATCCATGTCTCCTTTGATGCATGTTAGATATATGCAATAGAGATGATGCATGTTCCATCTAGGTCAAATGCTTCATAAGCAATTGACAGCCCTACTATTGTTACATCAATTCGTGGTCGATGATGAAAAGATGTATGGTAAGTGCATGACGCCATTCTCATATATTACCTTATGTAGAGATACGACCAGAATGTTGTAACCAGTTATGCAGATGACAATAAATCCAAAATCAACTGCGTACCTCATTAAGCACTCCTGCCGACCAATCTTGTCTACCCAAAAATTGAACGTTGTGAAGGATTGGGGAGCTGGCCTCTACAAAACCTCAAACCAACACCAAGAAAAGAGGATGAGGAGTATAGCTCTCTCGAGATAATATGGGCTGATCTTCTCTCACTAATTTTCTCAATTTGACACACACTCAACCTCGACTAGCCTCGACTAGCTGCGATTAGCTTCCCTCTACACCGCTACAACTCCCACTACACTCCATTGCACTCAAAGACACCAAGGAAGCAATAAAATCAAGGAAAAAAGTGAGAAAAAAACCATGGAAATCTCTGCACTTTTGACCATAACTCAAAGAGCTTCACTTCTTTTCAAACGCCCTTTCATGTGCTAGTAGGGCTTCCATAGGCGCTCCCATACATACACATAGCTTGACCAAAACCCACTCAAATCAAGCTTAATTTGAAAACCCACAAAGTTCAGCAAAAAAAATAAAAAAAGGTGATGGAAAACTTGGGGGAAACCTTGCCCTTTGATATATGTACAAGCAAGGCATTGCAGCACATAGTTTACCCTCGACTAGCTGCACCACAAGGAGCTGCACACACCATAGCCACCATACCTCAAAACAAGATGAAGAGAGGTCAATATGCAGAGCTAAGCACCCACTTTCATCAGCCCATTGAGGAGAGACACACTCTCAACTCACCACATCGGGCCCTCGACTAGCAAGACAGGTTGCTCTACTCCCAAACGCCTCTATCCCTCGCGGCAATCAGGGCTTCTTGCTGCTAGATCTTCCTCTGTCAAATCCCCCACTCACTCACGACCTCAAGCTTATAAAAACTCTGTTTTGTTCATATTTTTCAAGTACTAAGTGACTCTTTCAAGTCTCAACACGTCTATGTACAAAAACAGCAAAACTATGCACCCCGCACAACTGGCCCGCATGCGTAGAGACAGCTGGCACACACCGCCTTTGTACACTTTGTACAAGCATGCTTTATTTACATATAAGGGACCCAAAAGAATTAAAAAACCCTTTCCAAAGTCTTTGGGGTGGCTTGCATCATTCTGTAAAAACACGTCACATATTGCCCCCCCAACAAGCATGGAACACTTTCAAGTGTTTCATGTACATTTCTTGCTTCATCACACGATTCTGGTCACATAAGGCCTGCTTCGGATCCCATTGACTCTTGCCTTATGCATATTTCCATCCAAGTCCTTGAGCTGATAGCTTCCATTATCATACACCTTATGCACCACAAAAGGACCTTCCCACTTTGCCTTGAACTTTGTTTGAAAGGTATTGTCCAAAGCACTATTATACCTCATAACCAACATGCCTTCTCATAGCCCTTTTTCCTTTATCTTTTCATTGAATACATCAGCCCTTCTTCTTCCCAAGTCTTCATAGTATCTAATGGCACTTTCTCTATCCAACAAGAGGCTATGTATAGATGCGAGTCTCTCTTTTACATGCTCCTTCTCAACCAAACTATGCTTCAAAATGAACTCCAATGAAGGAAGCATCACATTAATCGGCATAACACACTCTTCTCCATATACCAAATGAAATGGAGTGAAGCCCATGGATGATTTTTGAGTCACTCTACATGCCCACAATGCCCTCTCCAAATACATATCCCAATCTTTTGGATGTTCTTCCACAAGCTTGAACAATATCTTCTGTAAAACTCCATTGAATGCCTCCACCAACCCGTTGCATTGTGGATGATAAGGAGTAGCATACCTATGTTTGATCTCCAATTTCTCCACCAATTCAGTGATAAGATCATTCCTAAACTCTTTCCCTTGATCACTTACAAGCTTCAACGGCACTCCAAATCTACAACATATGCAATAAAAAATAAAGCTGCATACATCTTTGCTTGTAGCCCCTCTACTAGCCTTTGCTTCTGGCCATCTTGTCATATAATCCACTGCACTAAGTATGTAGTGCTTCCCATTTCTAGTGCATGGAAGAGGACCAATTACATCCACACCCCACTTCTCAAAAGGTCCATAGCTTACAATGTGTCTCAAAGGCTCAGGCATCAGCTTTCTCTTTTGATATATTTGGCACTCGTGACAGCTTCTACACCAATGCACAACATCCCTATTCATACTTGGCCACATAAGTTGAGCATTCAATACTTTCCTTCTTGTAATTTCCACTCCAAAATGGCCTCCACATCCTTCCTCATGACATGCTTTTAAGCAATCAAAAACTTCATCATGGTAGAGAACTCTTCTCATGACACCATCAGCCCCCTTGTGATACATTTGCTCTCCAATCAAGACATACCTCATAGCTCTTCGTGTGATTGCATGCCTTTGTTGAGAAGCCAATCCCTTTCTTGCAAAACCCGTTTGCAACACATGTTCTTCCTCATGGAGGGATTCCCTTCCAAGATACCTTGGCTCTCTAATTATCACCACATGCATATCCTTTGTGAGCACCTGTTCCGCCAACTCATGAGCCCTTACATTCATATTTCGTGGTACATGCCATATTTGAAAGGAAGTAAAAGACTTTAACAACTTCCTCACTTTGAAAAACCAGCCCTTCATGCCTTCTTGATTTACCTTCCAGGTACCTTTAACTTGCCGCACAATCAACATAGAATCACCTTTGATTAAAAGCCTCCTTACATGTCTTTTGACACATTCTTCCAGGCCCAAATAGAGGCTTGCATACTCAGCCTCATTATTACTCTTTACATCCACTTCTTGGCTTCCAAACCAGCACTCAATGCCATTTTTATCCACAAATATATAACCAATAGTGCCCTTATTAATGCTCCTTTTGAAAGCCCCGTCAAAGTATAAGGTACCCTCTACATCCTGAAGCTCTGCATGCATAGTTGAACTTGGTGCTATCTTATTTTCCAAATCTTTCTTCAACTCACTCCTTGCATGAATCTCTTTAAAAGTGAGCATATCCGCCATATTTGCTCTCACACTATCCTCCTTAGTAAAGCTCATGTCAAATTGTTGCAAGCTAAGTATCCACTTTGCAATTTAGGACTATCCCCAGGATACCTTAGTGCATGAGGCAATAAACTACATGATGTTAACACCACAAAAGGCTTACAAATAAGATAAGATTTCAGCCTTTTTGTTGCATATACCAATGCCCAAACCAATTGCTCGATCTCATGCCAAGATTTATGTGCATCATTCTTCACTTTGCTTATGTAGTAAACCGGCCTCATATAAGATTGCTTTTTTCCTTTTTGCATCAATACTGCACCAATAGCATGCTCACCCACGCTCAATCTCAAATAAAACATTTCATCCCAACAAGGAGGCATCATCAAAGGTAATGTAGATAGCTTTTCCTTGACGTCCTCAAAAGCTGTTTGCTCATGCGCCGTCCAAAGGAAAGGGTCTTTTTGTGTTGCTTCTTGCAAAGGGTGTACATATTCAGCAAGCATACAAAAAGACCTTGACAAGTACCTTAGCTTTTATACAAAACTCATCAATTCCTTTGTACTTTTAGGACTCTCCATCATAAGCAAACATTCCACTTTTGCAGGATCTGGAGCTATCCCATTCTCACTTACCTCATGGCCAAGAAGTATCACTCTAGCTCTTGCAATTTTACATTTCAAAGGATTGAGTTGACCCCCATCATCATCAATCCTTTTAAACACCATATCAAGATTTTTCACATGAAGCATTCTATCACTGTAAACACAAAAATCATCCATAAAGACTTTTACAAAGCTTCCAAGGTAAGGCCCCAATACTTTGTCCATCCAACTTTGGAAGCTCGCATAAGAATTCATCAAGCCAAAGGGCATCACCCTATAGCAAAACACTCCCCATGGGGTCAAAAAGCTGGTCTTCTTTTGATCTTCATATGCAATCCCAATTTGAAAATACCCACTGAACCCATCACATACCGAATATCTCTCATGACCTGCAATAGTGTCCAAAATCTCATCCTGAAAGGGAAGGGGATAGTGATGCCGCTTTGTTGCCACATTCAATGGCTTATAGTCCACACATATTCTCCATTTATTTCCCTTTTTTTGGGACTATAACCACAGGGGAAACCCATTCTGCATCATCCACAAGGTAGATAAAACCAGCTTGCAAAAGCTTACTCACCTCCATCTCCAACACCTTTCGTTGAATGGTGCCCAATCTCCTTAGCTTTTGAGCAACAGGCTTTGCACCTTCTTTAAGCTTTATTTCGTGAACAACACTCTTTGTTACCCTCATTTGAGCATAATCGTTGGCAAACAACTTGGGATACTTATCAAACAATGCGTCATATGCTTCTCTCTCACGACTAGTCAGGTCACCTGCAAGCATATCCATTAATTCAGCTTTTGGTACATTCGGCTCATGATCAGCCCCATGGTCATTTTCTGATCTCATAGCATCCCCTTTATCACAATTTTCATCATATACATGTATCCCACAAAGATCTACATCAACATCAAGAAGACTTTGATCATAAACCTCATCGTCAGTACATGTAGAGGATGCACTAGAAGAACTGTCACACATGTCATAAGTGGATGGCGATAAATCTTGATGCATAGCTGGTTCATCATCAATTTCCAGCACCTTACATGTTGTCATATCATATCTAATCCTCTTCTCTTTAGGCCTGTCCACAAAGAGGTCAATACATCCCCTGTACCAGTCCTGCCGTGACCTCATAGCAATCAACCAAGGTCTACCCAATATAACTGGATATGCCCCAAGCTTTGCAGGCATCACATGAATGTCCATGACAGACCTTTGACCCAAAACATTAAGCTCCAAGTCATGAATAACTCCCAAGCATTTCACTCTACTACTATTTGCCATCTTCACACTGAACAAGGATTTGCCTGTGAGCTGCAATCCCAATTGCTGCATTGTTTCCTCTGTCATAACGCACACTTGGGCTCCACCATCCATGTATGCCTTATTCACCCTCCTTCCATGTATCCAAGCATCAACCACAGGCAAAACATCAGTAACTTTATGAAGCTACACTACATGTGCATCGCGTGTCTTTACCTTTACCCTTCTAACACTAGCTAGTTTATGCCAGTGCCTTCTCATACTTGAGCTCAAATGCAAGAGTTGCCCATATGATATGTCGGAACTCTTGTTCTTCAAGTCTTCTAAGAGATTGTATGCTGATTGACCCTTCCCAAACTGAAAATCATCCATGCCTATCTTCCTTCTTCTTGCCCTTACCTTTGCCTGCTTACTACTTTCAGCCTCTTCCATAGGTGCCTTGCCTTTATCTACATCTCTCCTTGGCTTTGTCCTTGCTCTTTCCTCTTTGAAAAGGCCTTCACTCCCTGATTTTTGTGCCCTTGTTCTCTTATTTGCAAAGACATCAACCTCATCATCTTCATCTCCCTCCTCAACTGCCTCCAAAATTCCTACGTTAAATTGCGGAGGTGCTTGAGCTTGATTTTGTCCCTGTTGTTGTGCAAGTCCTTGACCTTGGAGAGGTTGAACATTTCCATTTACATTGCCTTCATTACCTATTTGTCTTTGTATGATAGGATATATACCTCCTTGCTCTCTCCTTGGTTGATTGCAATTGGGCGATATATGCCCTCTCTCCCCACAATTGTAACACATCACATTATCACCTCTATTCCTTTGAGGCCGTTCTCCTTGAGGTCTTCTTACTTGCTGTTGGATAGCTTGCATAGCAAGGTTGAGGTTCCCTATTTTCTCTGTCAATCTTTGAATGTCTTGGTGAAAGGATTCCTGTCCTCTATTGTCCACTCTTGGAGCTTCTACATGGATTTCCCTTTCAACATGCATATCCAAGGGCAAAGGCTAGACCACATTATTTGTTGATACATAACCATCCCTTTGATGTACATTTGATTCTCTTTCCCTATTTGCCATTTCATGCCTTCTCACCTTCTTTCTCCATTGCTCTCTAGCAACCTTTACTGCCTCATTGTAGGTCCCTGGGTCCTTGAGCTCCACCTTGTCTCTAATGCTTTGATGTAAGACAACCACAAACCTATATTTCTTCAAGAAATCAGGGGGCATTTGATTCTCTTCAAGTCCCTTTATGATCTTTCTCCAACAAGCTTCAAACCTGTTTATGTGCACATTGATGTCTTCATGTTCTCCTTGTTGCAGCTTGCTTAGCTCTCTCCACAAATACTCAGGATCATCCTCCTTCTCAAAATCTTCTCTCAAGGCATGAGAAAGAAGATTCCAATCTCCCTTTACACCACCTTCAAGCCTATCTTCATACCATTCACGTGCTTCACCTTCAAGTAGTAAACTCACCAAACGTATCTTGAATGCACCATCGTCCCTATTGCTCTTCAATGCAATCAATTTGATCCTTCGGATGAACTTGTCCACATCTTCTCCTTTTCCACCCTTGAAGACCTCATACCCATCTCCCGCCATAGGCCTTGAGTTGATCTTCAAATGGATGCCAATCTGTAGATCAAAACCCTGTTAGAAGGATTCTCTTCTCCTTCGTGGGGGCACCAGTTTATGTGAAGGATTGGGGGGTTGGCCTCTACAACACCTCAAACCAACACCAAGAAAAGAGGATGAAGAGTATAGCTCTCTCGAGATGATATGGTTTGATCTTCTCTCACTAATTTTCTCAATTTGACACACACTCAACCTCGACTAGCCTCGACTAGCTCCGATTAGCTTCCCTCTACACCGCTACAACTCCCACTACACTCCATTGCACTCAAAGACACCAAGGAAGCAATAAAATCAAAGAAAAAAGTGAGAAAAAAACCATGGAAATCTCTGCACTTTTGACCATAACTCAAAGAGCTTCACTTCTTTTCAAACGCCCTTTCATGTGCTAGTAGGGCTTCCATAGGGGCTCCCATATATACACATAGCTTGACCAAAACCCACTCAAATCAAGATTAATTTGAAAACCCACAAAGTTCAGCAAAAAAAATAAAAAAAGGTGATGGAAAACTTGGGGGAAACCTTGCCCTTTGATATATGTACAAGCAAGGCATTGCAGCACATAGTTTACCCTCGACTAGCTGCACCACAAGGAGCTGCACACACCATAGCCACCATACCTCAAAACAAGATGAAGAGAGGTCAATATGCAGAGCTAAGCACCCACTTTCATCAGCCCATTGAGTAGAGACACACTCTCAACTCACCACATCGGGCCCTCGACTAGCAAGACAGGTTGCTCTACTCCCAAACGCCTCTATCCCTCGCGGCAATTAGGGCTTCTTGCTGCTAGATATTCCTCTGTCAAATCCCCCACTCACTCACGACCTCAAGCTGATAAAAACTCATTTTTGTTCATATTTTTCAAGTACTAAGTGACTCTTTCAAGTCTCAACACGTCTATGTACAAAAACAGCAAAACTATGCACCCCGCACAACTGGCCCGCATGCGTAGAGACAGCTGGCACACACCGCCTTTGTACACTTTGTACAAGCATGATTTATTTACATATAAGGGACCCAAAAGCATTAAAAAACCCTT
Source organism: Adiantum capillus-veneris (assembly GCF_014529385.1). NCBI lineage: Eukaryota > Viridiplantae > Streptophyta > Polypodiopsida > Polypodiales > Pteridaceae > Adiantum > Adiantum capillus-veneris. Next base: position 95,959,085 of record NC_140939.1, on the reverse strand, counting down.
TCCAAAGTCTTTGGGGTGGCTTGCATCATTCCGTAAAAACACGTCACAACGTGTTACCGAGGGGAAACTGCAAATAGTACGAAAGTAGTAACCCAACATTGGACTACACCAGCCGTGCTCATGAGCACCCTTGCACGGAGTCTTGCTAATGGCAATAGCAGTCATAGCCTTATTGACCATTACTGCTAGGCAATGTTGCCACCCTGAATAAACCATGAGGGTAATCAACTTGATTAAACCAAAACTGAAAGAGGTTACCTTGTTTCTATTCTTGTATTCAAAGCCGTGTGTCGCAATCATGTGCTGATGTTGGCCTACTTTGGCCAGTTGTAATTCATACCGAGGTCCGTGGCCCGCTTTCAATTGTCGGATAAACCGAGGTGTAAGCCCCTCATAACCTTTGAAGTTCCATCGTACTGTAGCGGACATTATGTATTGACCATGGTCATAGTTGAGCTGTAGGTAAGCTTTCTTATGATCCGTACCATTGTCGAGACGGTCCTTTTGTACCACGAGTGCGTGCAGGCCTAAAGGCCGTCACCATTCATGTTTGACTTCATGCATGAGTCGAGATGGCGATTAAAATTGTATGCATATTCTGCGTAAGAAATGCCTGTAAAAGGGCATATGCTCGCTGCAGATGATGAAGATGAAGTCCCATGTTGAAGTTTGAGCAATATGATGCTTCGCATGCCCATAACCGATTGCGCCCGGCACTCCTCATGGAGCTTGCCTCTTAGCATGGAGTGGATACCCTAAAAAATAAAAAATAAAAAATATCTTGCTGTGAGCAATGGCCAAAACTGATGCGCCGTCTGCATGGAGGAGGGAATCGCGCCCCCTGTAATGCTCGCCCAGCCCCGGCCCTGTGTCTAAAGTTTACTGGGATGGCAGCGCGCACCCGCATATGCTTTCCATGCCATGTATGACGCAGGTCAAAATTTGACCCTTCCTCCTGCTAAGCGGGCTTGCCCGCGGTGCTATTGGCTTCCCAACCCCGCTTCCTCTTGCTAAGCGGGCTTGCTCGCGGTGCTTATCGGCTTCCCAACCCCGCTCGGTTAGCCTCTACTCAAGGGGCCATACCCGCCTTGCAGCAGGGTTTCCTAGTGAAGCTTGTCCACCGCCCTCAACACGCCCTACCACGGCCCTCCATCGAGGAAGAGAGAGAGAGAGAGAGAGAGAGAGAGAGAGAGAGAGAGAGAGAGAGAGAGAGAGAGAGAGAGAGAGAGAGAGAGAGAGAGAGAGAGAGAGAGAGAGAGACATGAGACCGTGCTTCCATGCCCTCCACCCTTCTTCTCCTTCCTCCCCCTGAGCTCTGATACCAATGTAAGACGTAGGGGACTAAGACGTAGGATCCTCCTCCCTACCGCCCTTTATATAGGCCTAGCTGTTAGCTCTTGCCCTAAGCGGATCCCCAGTTCACACTGGTCTAGTCCAGGCCCTTGGCCTAGGTCCCTGACCCCCTAGGTTTGGCCTTGCCCCGTAGGACCCTTGTCCTGACATGGAAGGTATAATTCTAAGACTGAATTGTTTTGTACTTATCATTTCATTTCTTCCAAAGCCTGCTGTCTTTTGAATTTAATAGTTCAATATGTCACATTATTTATGGTAAAATAGCTACACACACATCCTATACATAAGGTTTTTTCTCTTTGGGAGAATCGGGATGCTGGCTCTGGAAACTATTTTGGAAACTTAGTTCTAGGATTGACCAACATTCTATAATCCCTTGGCTGGTTGATTGGTGTTAGGTGGTCCTTCTTAAACTATTTTTCTGGTCTCGTGCTCACGGCTATTATAGTCCTTGACTTTGCGGGTTTAAGGTCTGCAGGCCCAACTTACTAAATCTGATCCTATTCATGTTGTAATATTTCCTTTCAGGACCACAAACCCTTTAGAATGACAGCTCGCATGAGTGTAAAACACAACCCTGAAATCATACAAAGATTCTGGATCATATTAAGTTGTAGCTAAAAAAGATTTTTTAAAAAAAAGCCTTGGCAATTAGAACCAGACCCCTCCTTGCTAGAAAGGCCAAGGATGGTATTACTAAGTAAGTATATCCTCACTTTACTTTTTTGGATATATTGCAGCCTCTTGCTCTCTCTCAAGGATTGGAATTGACCTCTGAGCCTCTCTCTGTAGCTACATCTCTAGTTCTCAGATGGATTAGCAGCTTGGATGCTTCTCAACTAATTCACGACTCGGCTCTTACTTCAGACAAGAAAATGTCTATCTTACACATGTTGTCTTTTAATGATTGGGTTAAAGTTTTGGCCACCTTAGACAAAGACTCCAAGGAAGGTGTTAATTTGATCACTTAGTACATTGCACAACTTCCCATTCTCTCTCTACAATACCAACAAGAGCTTACCCTTTTCTCTTCCTCAGGGGAAGATTTGTCTAATTTCTTAAGGAAGCTGTGCGGCCTCAATCCGTCCTTCGTTTGTACACCTGCTACCCTGACTATCCCAAAAAATGGAGGTATTTTTTGTAGGGATAGTGCTGCTCTTGAAACTGTCAAAGAATTCCAAAATAATCTTTGCTCCCTCAATGACTCCAACCTCTTAGAATTGGTGCCAAAAAGCTCTAAGGTTTCTCCTTTCTTACCTGTTGGACAAATTGAAATTGAGTCCTTTGATGTAGAGCATCAGCTTTGGTTTCTTCCCAACAAAGCGTTCTTGGCACCCATTCTGAGTGAAACCTGGGTTTACCTTGCCAATCTCCCTGCTTCTACTGTCGAAGATTGTAGACTCAAAATCTTAAAAGGCGGACAATTTCTTGACAAAGGAAAGCTCATTAGAGCACCCTTCAACCTCAATTTCATTGACCATTCTAAATGCCCTTCCAATACTGGCCTCTACATCTGTACTAAAGGTAACATGGAGTTTGCTAAAAGTAATCCAGACTTCTACACTGAATCCATCTGGAATGTTTTTCGGCCCTATGTTAAATGTGCCTGCGCCTCTTGCGAATCCAGCATCATGTGGTTTGATCATGCCATATGGTTCATTCTCAACCATCTTGAACTACTCTTCCCGGAGAAACTAGTGGATTCTCACCTTTCACTTATTTATTCTTGGTTGGGGGGCCAAGCTTAACAAATTGTAATTGCTTAGATTGCCTTTAATATCTCCTGTGGTTTAATGCTGGACATCTTGAAAGAGCTGAAATCTGATGAACCAGGAATTTACCTAACTACCTATGCTAGTTACAAAGGTGTTAAGATCATCAGTAGCTTGCTTAAACCTTGTATTGATGAGGATGATTCCCCCGCTCTGAAAAGACCCAACTCTTTTACGTCTTTTTTTAACTCATGGCTCTTCTTCCAACCGGGGGAAGGTTCGAAGCTACACTAGAGGAAGAGGCAGAAACTCTCCCATCATGAATTTTCTTGAATTATAATCCTTGGTGATTTGCAGGTTATTACGAGTCCTTGCGGATGGAGGTCTCTCATCAAAGTTGCTCCTAAACATAACTCTATCTACGTACACTGTCTCTTCCACAATGTACGTCTCGACCTAAAGCTCTTTTTTGTGAGTGCTTGGACTTAATTTTTGGCAATCACAAATTACTTGATAATGTTCTCATTGGTTGGATATATCAACTACCTGTTAAAACTTAGTGTATAATAATGATTTCCTTAGACATAAATCAATTCCCGATTGTTCTTGTTGTCATTTTACCACATTCTGCAGGAGCTTTGATTCATATGTAATGCACATTTGTACTTGTGATCTTAGCATCATTGAGAACATGAAGATACGAGAGGTCTTGGCCAATGTGCTCCTAAAAACCCTTATCTTGCTCTGTGAGCTGTACTATGTTGCCTAAGTGACCTTGTCAGTTCTCTCCGACTGAAGAAAACAGTCCTATTGGACTTAACTAAATTAGTGGAAGAATGCTTCGTTAAGAAAGTATCACAGATTCCTAGAAAATGGTTATCCACTGATAACTCCTGGCTAACAGCACAACTTGCTCTTGAATTTCAAAAAATCTCTCACAAATGGTTCATAGTTGGGCTTGATAAAAGCTCTAATTGTCCCACTCTCATCTGTAAAAACCTGGCATGGAATGTTGCCCGTGATCGAGTCTCTGGGAAAGAATTCATTAGGATTAACTCCTCACTACAAATAGTTACCAGTAGGATCTCTAAACACTTAGGTAATTTGGGACACTAAATTACCAGTACTATTTTCCACCTATAAGTTACATAAGCATAAGTTTAGATGGATTTCTGATGCTTCGAATGGTATCTTTACTGATATCACCAAAGATATCACACTTTGCCTTGGATTAGTTCTAGCTGAGTTTGAACTTATCTGTGCCACTAAATAGAAAATCTACCATGACTTCCTACAAATTAAGTACAACCCCTTTTGGTTAACAAAAAGTTCCACTGAAGTTTCTCTCAACCTCCCAAAACATAATTTTCACATTTTTTCAGCTGATATCACGCAATGCTATGAAAATATTCCCCTTGATGGTAATCTTGGCCTCAAGAATGTCTTAGCCAAATGATTAAAATGGCCTTCTCTAATGCTAGAAAGAATTGTTTTTTCTACATTTCTCTTTCCAATAAACCTAGGTGGATAAAAAAATCTTACTCTGTACACCCCCTACACTTCAACGAAGAGAAGCTTTGTCTTTACATCTCATGGCTGCTTAACAACTGTACCATCACCTCTGGCGGTTTATGTTTTAACCAATGCCTGGGCATCCCCATGGGGTTCTCATGTTCTCCACTTATGTGTAATATTTACCTTGCCTACTTCGAATACAAATGGTTTCTCATGGCCATGGAAACCGGCATGGATAATCTTTCACAATTTGGACATACCTACAGATACATGGATGACTTATTAAGCATCAACAATAAAAACTTCCTTAGTGAAATCGGCCGGATTTATCCTCACTGCCTAAGGATTGAATCTACTTCTTTACATGAGTTTATGGAACCCAATGGGCCTTTTTGTACTTCAATACAGTTCCTTAACCTTTCTATCTTTCTTCATTTTCCTTTTGTTGGAGGTTATGACCTAAAATATGTTTGGAAAAGGGATCTCCTAAAACTGCCACCTATGGAGTTCATTAAAAGGAATAGCAACAAGCCTCACAAGGCTGCTATTAGCTCGTGCATCAGCCTGCTACATTTAATTTGCTATTCCTTCTCTGACTACTTCCTTGCCTGGGAGGATGTTAAATTACTAATTAGAAAGTATTACCTTAACGGGTTTAACAAAAACCAGGTCCTAAACATCATTAAATAATCTCTTACTCAGCTTGATTGGCCTGGGTTACACTTTAACCGAGATAATCTCATTTCTCTAATAAGGTAGTAGGCCCATACACAATGGGCCTACTGCTGACCCATTGTGTATGGTGCCTAGGTTAGGGTGGTTACACACACACACACACACACACACACACACACACACACACACACACACACACACTGTGGTACTTAATATAGTTTCTGCCTTATTTTTTTTTCACCTCCTCACCATGGGACTAGGCCCGTATCTAGTACCTGCAAGTAGGTTTTTTACTTAGTGGTTTACTACCCTACTACCAATACTTGCTGTGAAGACGAAGGGGCTTTGTCTCTGCAACCATGGGCGGCCTCATTGTCGCCTAGGTTAGGGTGGTTACACACACACACACACACACACACACACACACACACACACACACACACACACACACACACACACACACACATTGTGGTACTTAATATAGTTTCTGCCTTATTTTTTTTTCACCTCCTCACCATGGGACTAGGCCCGTATCTAGTACCTGCAAGTAGGTTTTTTACTTAGTGGTTTACTACCCTACTACCAATACTTGCTGTGAAGACGCAGGGGCTTTGTCTCTGCAACCATGGGCGGCCTCATTGTCGCATAATGGAGTTGGTACACTCATGGCGATTCTGCTCATGACTATGATCTGGCGGGCCGCCTCCCTCCCTCCTCTATATAAAGAGGTGAGGGCGCTTCTCTGGCCCTCACTTAGCTTTGTTTGGTTGTTGCCTTGCCTAGAAAAATCTGTGTTGTGTTTTGACATTGAAGCATGGAGCTCACTACTACTGGCACATAGGTCTGCTTCCTTGGCCATGTTTTTTCGTTGCATATTTTTTATAAAAAAATGAAAAGGGAGCATTGGTTTGAAATAACTACTATTGAGGGTATTTTTTACTAAGCATGCTGCTCTTGCTCTAGTACCTGTTTGTGAGACTCCTTGATGGGAAGCATATATGCTAATCATGCTATGTCATGGTGACTGTAGTAACTTGTAGGCACTGTAAATATAAAGGTGTTTACTGGTTGCTTAATGCATGAGGTTTTTCTGGCCTTTGCCGCTCTGCTGAACGTGACTCTATTTTGCTGAGGGGTACTAAGCATACCATGATGGCCTAATAGGCGTCAACATACTACATGGATTAACAAAAACTGTTGCTATTTTTGCTACTGGTCGTAAAAATTGTCTTTTTCTGATAGCCGGGTATGTTTTCCAACTATTGGGCCGCTTGGTTAAATTCTGTCATCAACTAGGATTGAGTATGTGACTACTCTACTGTAGCAATGGGTTTTCCTCTTGGGATTGCCGCTACGTTACCTTGCTTGATTGAAACTTCTCGGAGGAAATCTGATACAAAAAAGGGCCTACCGAATATCTGTTGGTTCATAGATTTTGTTAACTTGCTTGGCATATTTAACTACTTAAGTGGTCGGAATTTTTTATCTTACTTTGCTCTAGCTCTTGAAATATTTTGAGCTCGGTGGCACCATTCGGTTAGTTTTTACCTAATGGACTTGGTTAAGCTATTCACTACATTGCCTAAATCATACATAGACTGGTGGCTAGCCGTGATTGTTCTCTATCTAGCTACGCTGTAGTTTGTTTATGTAAGCTAGGGGTAGGGGCAATGTTAAAGTTATCTTTGTTTTTTCTGAATAACATCACCTTTGGGGATGACAAGATGGGGCAATATGGGAGAGCGAGAAGCACGATGGGTAGGGGCAATGTTAAAGTTATCTTTGTAATGATTGCAATTGTAGAAGCCAATTCAAATTTCAATCCACAATGCAATACCTTCTTTGATTGCAAACATCTTGGAAGCTGCGTCATCCACAATGCAAGTTTTTAAAATTGTCCCTAGCTTAAGGGAAAGTCCTCGAAGTGTTGCTCTTTTCTCTCTTTAGATGAAACCACTAGAGTTTAGACTAGTGTAGGGTTTGTGAAGGCCTATCGCTTAAAGATGCCTTTTAAAGTCCATGCTCTATGTGTGTGTGTGTGTGTGTGTGTGTGTGTGTGTGTGTGTGTGTGTGTGTGTGTGTGTGTGTGTGTGTGTGTGTGCGCGCGCACGCCACCCATTCTACGCTCATGAATCTCACCCTCACCGAGCACACGAATCTCACCCTTATCTTGGTCTCTTCAATATGTTGACATTTTCCAATTATAGTCCAGCCCTTGTGGATATACATACTGTTCAATTGTTGTCACTAGGATTGATTGTGAAGTAGAGTTTTTTTGACAATTTTTGGTGCTTGAGATAATTTTCTCATCTCTACTAATGTAGGAGAAGAAGGGAAGAGAGAGGAGGACATCTATATAAGGAGTGGTTAAGGTCATGGAGTGAAGCTCTCTTTGACTATACTAGGTGCTATGGCTTGAGGGTGATGGCATGTGGCACGGATAACTATGGATTCTTTCATGAGATTACATGTTGCACTTATTTTCCATGGTCCTCATTTGATAGATTAGTGCCATGGGAACTTGCAGGCTTGCACTAGGTAGCATGATTATCCTTTTACTATTGTGTTTACCTTCTATAGTTGCTAAAGATTCAACTTTGACGCAAGAATGATTGTTGTTTGTATACATGCATGATGCCTCCCCAAATGCAACCCAAGCAGTAGTCTGCCAATGTGAGCATTTAATCCTTGCAAGCTTTTCCAAAGACAACATGCACATACACACAGAGCACACCCATGGAATTTTACTATTAGTTAAAATGCAACAACTTGAAATGATAATGTTCTTAAGATGAAATTGATTATTGTTTTAATCAATTGGAGCTTTGCATGCAAGCATCATGATTTTTCTTGATAACATCATTTTTTGTTGTTATGCATCATTTTACATAGAAGACATTATTGAGACATGTGATCCCTTGTGGAAAGATATTAATTAAGAATAGGAAGATAAGTTGGCCTTGCAACCACAATTAGACTCACTATTAGGAAAAATGTTTGTGGGGCAAATGAGAGAGATGTGGCCTCAACTTAAACCCAATGGAAAATATGCTATTGCAAGAGCTCCATGGGTTTTGAGTCGTGCAAAAGAGCAACAAGTGAAGAATAACATATCTTCATTCAAGACTCCTATTGGGTGCATGTGATGTTTGAAAACAACTTTAACTAGAGATGATAATTTAGTGGCCTTAAGTCTCATGATTGGCACACTTTTTTATAGTTTGTCTTACCAATTGCCATAAAATATTTTCTGGCAGATAACATTAGAAACACAATTTATCACATTAGTGAGTGCGTTGGATCTCATCAAAAGAGATAAGAAAAGACAGCATAGATGCAACACGCTTACATACTATATGATGGAGAAATATTTTCCAACAAACATTCTTACTATCCAAATATATTTACTTGTGCATATGGGTGATGAAGTTGCAGTTGTTGGGATGATCCATTACATGTGATGCCCATTACTAGTAAAATGCATTTACTTGTGCATGTGGCTAATGAATTTGCAGCTGCTGGGAATATCCATTATAGGTGATGTTCTTATTAGAGAGATTCATGAAGACTTTATGAGTATTTGTTCCTCAAAGGGCTCACCATGAGGGTAGCATAGCCGAAGGATGACTTGTGCAAGAGGCTCTTTTTTTTATCAGTGGGTATTTGGATTCAATTGACCCAAAGATCCCCCAAATCTTATGAGGCCATGAGGGACTGAACCATGAAACTCTCCACCCAACCTTGCTATATATAGGCTTGTAGCTATCCAAATATAGCACCCCTTGACTACATGTCCATTCTGGACCTTGGCCTACTACCCTGTCTTACCCTAGGCATGATATTACTCCCCCTTGGAAAAGCGTTTTCGTCCTCAAAAACAAAAGTGACGATATCTTCATAAAGAACACTATTGTTTTCTATAGAGGCATCCTTCATGGATCTAGCGATCCACATGACTGGAACACGGTTTAGTAGGAGGTGCAATGAAATCAAGAAGAGCGTCTTGATTTTCCGCATTGTTGTCCCTTTGCAACCATCTTGTGTAACCGGACCATATCCACCAATACAATGTATAGACTCCATATAGAAACCACTCGAGTATACTAAGTGAGTTATTAAGGAGTATCTAAAAGAGTACCTCTTTTCACTTTCCATAAGAGTAACTGGCTAACATAACTCATTAGCAAAGTACAAGTCCTTGACTTAATATCACTCTTTATCAATAAACAACCCCACATGACTGGTGATCAAGGTTGAGAGCTTGATGTAAACATGAAGGGACTAAACTTAGTCTCATAACATGATTTTCCTTATGGTAAGCAAACTTCAACTGGAGAGATAAACTTTCCAATTGGATTGGTTGGTGCTAACGTACGTGCTTAGCATATTCTTTAGCACAAGATTAAAACGTGCAATCTTCGTATCCTCTCTAAATAACTGACAGCTACTGAGGTGTGTTTCCCCACCATTTATAGACAGTCCTCCAAAATGATCGGTAAATAGGAATCATAATACCTTGCATTATTGCTGATTAATCAATAATTTTAGTAACAACCATCTTGGTTAACTTTAGTGAGCTGATCTATAAACACCTAAACCAAGCCATGACCTCTATTGGTGATTAGTAGATCCAAAATTAATCCCATAGAGATATTGCATATAGAGTGCAAAATGCTTTAGAAGCTACTAATGTGATGAATGTGCATGCCACTCCAAATTAGCCTTGCTAAACACTAGGGCCCATAACACATAGTGTGCATGCATTTAGAAAAAATATATCCGAACATGCATATCCAATGCTTATGGCTAATGTTATGCTCACGACTCATGGGAAAAGAACTAAATGCTTTTCCCTACCACTACGTGAAAACTGTGGCAACTTAGTTGGACCATAATATAATGTGAAAATTAAGCACATATAGGTGCCAACAAATCAACGTGTTCATGAACAAAACACAACTTAACTACATGTGTAAACTACCATCTGTTACACCTGTTTAACAACTTGTAAATTGCACAAGCCTTACTAGGTATTCGACAATTTTTGGCCACTGAAATTGTTCTTGATATGATGTGCTCAAAATGGTCTAATAAATGGATTTGACGAGCACATTGTGACTTTGTGACACATAATTGAAATAATCAACGCCAAGGCATGGGCCCTAGAATGAAAAAGACCCGTGAGGAGCGTATGAAACAACTTGAAGATGAAGTAGCTCTACTGACTGAAAAAAATGGTAGTTTTGGCTTTCAAAGAAGAGCACAAGAGGTGGATGGAAGCAAAAGCTGACCTAGTTGAACAACAACTCGAGGAGGTCAAGAGGCCAAGATCATTATCTAGAGACACCTTCCTTTAGCTAGAGGCCTCCAATCAAGCAAGCCATGAAAATCAAGAGAAGTAGGGCCCATGTCCACTCACTCACAAATGGGGACAAGAATGCTATACAAGACCAAGATGAAATGGCTAAGTTGATGCTTGAACATTTAATCCAAGTTATTGGACAACCTAAGGCTTGCTCTCAGAAAGTGGATGAAGCTTGAGAAAGTATGCTTGCGAGTGTCAGTAGGATGATCTCTCAATCAAAAGCCAACCTTCTTGAGAAGGCTTTCTTGAAAGACAAATGCTCACTTGTGATGTAAGCTCTAGGCAAAGAAAAGTCCCCTTGTTTGAAATTGCTTGATTACTGAATATTTTAGAGAGTTTTGGGATAATCTAAAGCTCCCTATCACAAGTATGGCTAATCAAGCCATACTCAAAGGGACTTTGGACTCTAGTGTGAAGAGAGGGCTCATAATACATATCCCAAAGCAAGTATGATGCATTCAACTGAAGCATTGGCATCCCATCTCTATGATTTTGTGGCATATACAATCATCAACAAAGGTGTCTCCTTTAGGATCTTCCCCCTACTATCTCCTCCCATCAGCATGGATTTATAAAAGGAAGGTCAATCTCTAACAATACGTTGGCAACAATGGTTGGCATCAAGTATGCAACCCTCACCAAGCAAGAGTGCATTCTACTACATCTTTTGACTTGGACAAGGCTTATGATAGGATTATGTGGTCATTCATAGAAGATGTCACAAAAGAACTGAGATTTGGCTCTCGGTTCTATCAACTAATTTAGACTCTGGGAGATGGCAACCATTTTGAACTTTTGTTCAATGATATAATTGTGGGCTCTTTCCGAGTTAAAGATCAATCAAACAAGGATGCCCTCTTGCCCTTTTGTTGTTTGACATTGGCTCCCATCCTTTGGTTACTATGCTCAAAGCTAGTGGCAAGAGGGGAGATCCAAGGGTTGGCCTTCCTTGACAACAACCATCTCATGGTGAAGTTATTTGCAAATGACTTGCTCCCAGGTAGTTTGGAAGGCTCTGGAGACTGTGCAAACATTTGTTGTTGCCTCAGGGTCAAATTGCAATATTGAGAAGTTGAGGTTGATCTCTCCATTTGAGAACGACTCATTTGACCCATTCGTTTAGATAGGAGAGATTATCTTTATCATTCGCATTTTATATGTAGATGGCATGCTCATTACAGAAGAGTCCACTAAGGAAATTTCCAGATTAAAGCAAAGCAAAGAATTAGCTCTAAAGAATTTGGCCAAAGCTCATTTTCTTGATGTGCATATCAAGACATATAGGAAAAGGTTATCCTTGAGTATTCTCAGGAATGTGATATCCAAAGATCTTGCAACATTTTAATATGCAAGAGGGAAGGCGGTGAGTAACCCACTATTTTCATATACATAGCTTAGCAAGGAAGATTCTCCCAAGTCACATGTTGAGAGAAGAAACATGGCAAGCATGCCATATTCTTCAGTTGGTAGGCAATCTTATGTCTACTATGGTAGCAACAAGGCTAGACATTGCATTTGCAGGGGGATGGCTAGTCGAGCATATGGATAATCCTAGCAAGAAGCATTGGATAGTAGTGAAACACATCTTAGATTTTTGAAGGGTATAGCAAGCAAGTAATTATGCTTTGGTAACAATGATGCATCTATTGTTGGTTACATAGATGCAAATTATGTGGGTTGCAAAAATAGTAGGAGATCCACATTTGCTACATTTCTATATTCACATGAATAAATATTTCTTGAAGATCATCTCTCCAAGATTTTACATCTTCTTCCACTACAAAAGTTGAGTGCATTGCAACGTTAGGTCCCAAGAAGAAATCTATATAATTGTCATGTTTAGTGGGAGATTTAGACATTCGACAGGTCCTAGATTTGCAATGTGATAGTATTGCTTTGGCAAGAAATCACGTGTTTCTCTCAAAGTCAAAACACATTAAGGTAAGGTGTCATCTCATTCGAGATGATGCATTGATCAATAATCGATTAGAGCTTTTCGAGTTCCACAATGATGAAAACCTAGTGGATGCTCTTACAAAAAGCCTAGTTACAAAGTGGTTTGCACATTGCATTGAGTTAATGGGTGTAGGGTGACCACAGTTGTACTTGAAAGGTGATTTTTTTGTGCTTTATGCTTGAACATAGTAGGTTTAGTCATAGCCACTTATGGACACATTGGCCATTAAGTGGCATATTGTGGGGGCAAAGGCCTATGGTCACCCGCGTGACTAACACACTAACTATTATCTCTTGTACACCATACAAAGACTAATAAAGGCAAACACACATTGCCAAAGTGGTGTTTTTTCCCAATTGCACTTATCTTCTTCCTCTTCTTCTTCTTCTTCTCTTCTTCTTCTTCTTCTTCTTCTTCTAGCACACGCAGCCATTGCATGTCTAGAGGATTCCATTAGATTAGGTTTTTTTATTCTAGAGCCCTCTTGCATAAATGGATTGTACAAGCATTTTGACAGATGTTATTACACTACGATGGCCATTTGGCATGAAGTGCATGTAGTTTTAGGTTAGAGGAATCCAATGAGACATCCTCACATCAATCAAGTTCTTGAATCAATAGATGTGCGATAGTTTCACCCAAACACATAGCCTTGGTCCAACTTATTAATAAATAATTTTTATGATTCAATTCTAACGAATTTGAGAGAGGTTTTTCCTTACCTAGCCCTTAAGTGACTTATAAACCTAAATCCATGCCTATAAAGGGAGCCAGGCTTCCATTGATTGGCATCTAATTACATAGCACCAACAACAGAGCTTCTCTACCATTTTGCTCCAAATTAGCCTAGGCATTTCCTATAGCTCTAGATTGGCCCTAGCGTTTTTGTAGATTCCATCCATCAATTGTAGATTTCGGCCCTAGTGCTAGCTCCATACTTGTAGATCAACCAAGGTTTTTTATTTTTAGTCCTTCTATCACTGGAAGTGTGCAATATCCATGAGTGCTAGCCTCTCAAATGTGCTCTGATACTTTGGCATCCCATTGAGCTTCTCCTCAGCCATTCCTTTGCCACATCAAGTACTCCCATTAATGCCCATCATCGGCATCATCAAGATATATGCTTCTAGCCTATCATTCCTCTCACATTGGGAGTGCAATTTAGCCCCAGATCTACCCCTTGGTGGGCATCCGCAATCCCACACCGAGACGAATCCAAAGGCGCATCAAATCAGCCCTAGAGGTGCCTTGTTTTAAGGAGTTATCAGGGCAACATGCTAGGGTGTGTGTATTGTGGGGGTTGAGGGGTGTGTGTGTGTAAGAGAGAGAGAGAGAGAGAGAGAGAGAGAGAGAGAGAGAGAGAGAGAAAATAATATTATTTTTCGTATAGATACTAACTTTTGAAAGGTCATAATTTCATTCTCTTTTCTAATTATGATATAAATGACGGGCCATTGTAAATTCTAATGTGGTTTGTTTGTCTACTAATTTCAAGAACTTTCACTATTGTTTTGTCCATTGAATTATACAAGACTTCTATTTAGATCAAAATCTTACAAAACTTGTATTTAGATCACTACAACACGTTGTGCAAAACCCGATGCTTATACCGATGGAATTAAACGTGTTTAAAATTTTGAAAACGTCTATATGAGCGTCGGTATAGGCATCAAAATGGTACCGTCGAGTAGACATCAGTACAAGCGCTAGTAATTACAAGCACTTATACTAATACTCATATCTATGTCTATTTCAACGCCTATATTGATGCCAAAACCTACGAAAAAAATTGACCATAAAGGATTGGCAACTGCTATTTTTTGTACTTCAACACCAATAACCAATCCTCTCTGTTCAAAAGGAAGAGTGCAAAAGCAATTCTACTCCACGAACATTTTGGTTGAAATTTGAGTAGTATTGTCACTATGAGAGGAGTTGTCTATAACCGCGTCCATAGCCGTGGAAAAACAAAGGAAAAAAGAGAGAGAAAAATGTGTGGGAGCTGCAATAACCGCGGCTATGAACGCGGTAGTGGCTTCTCAACAATAAACGTGATAATAGTCGCGGAAATATACCCGCTGCTATTATCGCACCAGTTGTCGTGTTTATTACCGCGTTTATTGCCGCTACATGCCACTTCAAATATAAAGGTGCTCATTTGGGCCACCCAAAATTGGGTGGCCCAAATGAGTACCTTTACTTTTGACCTGCATAAAACAATTCAACATCAATTGTTTTTTGGAAGAGTATAAAAAATATCAAAGAATTGAAATTGAATTTACTTTACCTTGACAATTTAAAATGCAGAAGATCAACTATTTAAAAAAGTTACAATAAAAAGTAATTAGTTGTATATACATTGTGCCACATTAGGACTTTATAAAGGTTTGGACAAAATATTTTTCTATGTAATTCTCCTTTATCTCGTCGTCGTCCAGAGGCACGTATGTTTGATCACTTTGGCTCTGCATAAACCCAAACCAAATTAAACAATTATCAACAGCTCAAAACAATTGATACAAAACTACTTGTTTAAACTTACCACTTGTAGTGATCCAACCGCCGCGTCGAATTGCTCGCGAGAGATGTGGTTGTTTTTGAACAGCCATCCCCAAGTATCAAATTTTGTATGTCGCTCTCGATACTTGACCATCTCTTTGGTTGGTCAAGAGAGACTAATATTTTTCTAAGTTAGCAATAACAATACCAAATCATCAACTACAATCGTTATAATCTAATCACCGATCGACATTATAATTCAATTAATCTTACATATTTATCCTTCCAAGCTCCCTTGCCTCCTGAGCCAT